>NW_025779362.1:0-60260 GCF_021130785.1 Homalodisca vitripennis
CCGTCGACATATCAGCTAAAGTTCGCCTAAGTGGCTTAACCATTTCTTTAAATTTAAATTTAATAAAATATTATACATGCAATTTTTTGGATCAATAATGTAATGAAGATTGCAATGACAAAGTTACATTGCAATTTTTATAACGAATTGTATCAGTAGATTTAAACCATCTAATTCATTGGATGGTTTAGACGCCGTTATTTACTATTTAAAGGCCGGCGTTATAAAAACCACCTTAATGAACAAAGCTGTGAATTTTTGGACATGATTTACTCAAAATTGGTTGGTTCCCTCAACAATTTTGTATATATCTACTGTGACGTGAGGACAAACGTCAGGAAAACGAAGGGCACAAATATTCCTCAAATAGTAATTCTTTCCGAGACTAACAATCCGAAAAAAAGCAACCCTTTTATTACGCAAAATTTATTACAAAACGATTATAATGAAATTTTGAATACACTTAGTTTTAAGCAATTTCAAATCTTCCCTTTATGTGTCTTAGCAGAACACAATCGATAGAATTAATTGTTTTTATAAAAAGTAGTGTTTTTGAGCTCACGAATGCATATATTTCCTCAATCGGACTAAAGGAATAAATCAATTATTGCTCCAAACATACAGGTATTGCCGACCCGAAGGTAAAAGTTTCATCTAAATTTGATTCCGAAAACTACATATGTGTACATTTTCTTGGTCGGGCAACAACACAAACGTAACTATGTACCGTAAATAAACGAACCGAGAATAGACAAATTTGTCAGCTGGAAAATACAATTTTTGACGGCAATATCTCTTCAGTAAGTACATAAGTACAAATATGTTCTAAATCCTTATAAAAATTAGACCAGAAGCAGATAAATAAACCCTTTTTGGATGTAGGGGATTTAAAAAAAAATTGTGTTATTTGTGTTTTAAAAAAAATTATATTTTAGCAATATTTGTATTTGTTTTCTATTTCAAGGGAACAAGGCGAACTCAATTTATGGAATTGATCCGAATGTATAAGCTTTTTGGCCGAAATAGGATTCCGAGAGTATATATATATAATCGGGGTATTAGAGCAGGCAAACTCAACCAGAAATGTATGCTTCTACAAGCACAAAACCTTTAATAAGACCTTTCAAAATCAAATCAAATCACGTTTATTTTCCACACAAAAATGAAAGACAGAAGTATATCTTTATATTGAAAAGGATAAAAAATGTAGCATTTGGATATCTAACTAATGCAAAATATACAAATATCTTCTAGTAATACACTTCAAAATAATTAACACTAAATAATTAACGCTAAATAATATAAAGAAGTCTTGGGATATTGAAAAATCAAAATACTATGGCATACATGACAATCAGATTTCCTTTTGAAACAACAGTATTTGGGAAATAATTTATTCTTCACAGAACCTGAAATAGTACAAATACTACACTGATACACTCTAAAAGGATGTATTACTATAATATGACATACTAAAGCCTTATTATAGAATCAACCCAGGGCATATACTAGATGTCTTCTGGTACCTTCCCACAACAAAAGCACTGTAAACAGAATAGAAATGGGTACATATAGAAGAATCTCATATCTATACATTTGCGCTTTTTGCCGGGAGCAGAATAATAAAACTGTCCATACATGAAACACTGTACATTCTATTCATTCTAGGAAAATCACTAGTAATTGCAAAACAGACATTGTTTTAAAAATTCAAAAGCTGGTTACTGATTCACCAGACAATTGGTATTGTTATTATTAAGGACAAGACCGGGCATTCGTGTCATTGTCCATCCGTTTGTGCAATAACTCCACATAGAAAGATCCTAGAGACTTGTGACTTGGAACATAGTTTCTTATTAGTCCAAGGAAGAGATCAGTGGATTTGACAGTCAAAGAGTAAAAGGAAAGTCCGTCCATCCGTGCGCTACACCTTTCTGTCGGATCCTTTAATCTTTGTATCGGTTTAACTAGACCTCCTCGGGTCTTTCATAATCATCTTGTTTATCTATCTGTGCAATAAATTTTGTTGATAGGTCCTAGAAGCTTGGAATACTCTTTTATTTGGGGTTAAAAGGGCGGCAAGGTAACCAGTACAATACTAGAACGTTATATTAGTCTCAACGGTGACCAAGATCGTAACGAGAAAACACTACAGTAAACTATTACTAATAGAACAGAGTATACTGTAAAATTACCAATAAGACATTTTTCAGTAAAATACAAACATTTGTTGATTTAAATTTTTTAGGAATGGTTGGTTTCATATTAATATGGACCAATTAATTTAAACAAAGCATCGTTTTGTTCTAACAGGTCCTTCGATAATCCGTTGTAAAGGTGTACTAAAATTTGTATTATATAGGTATTGTTAGAAACAGCGTAAAGGTTGTTTTAATTCAAATTAAAGCGTGAGACTCGAATCTATATGTGACGTTAAGCTCATGAAACACGTTCAACAATAAAATACCAAAAACATCCATATAAAGCGTTTCATTTTAAAATGATTCAGCCCTGCAACACGTCCTGTCTTATTAAGACGCATTTAACTTCCTAAAATGATTTGTGCTTTATAGGTTAAGGCTTTCATTATCATGCCACAGCCAGCTGCAATATTAATGGTAATACCGAGTACATCCAAAGTATCACAAAAATACTGATGACACAAAGTATTCACCTACTAAGAGACAAAGAGCTGGATCCGGAGGTCTTCAGAACGCGACCACTAAAAATGTCCACTTCTAAACCACGATTTTTTACGATTGCAAGTAAGATTCGTTCTGATTAACGATGGGATAAATCGTGAGCCTCAGTCTGCTTTCCACAGAATAGTAAATCTTTCCGCCCGTGTGAACGGCTCATCTATTATTTTTGTGATGACGGTACATTTTAGTGTACAGTAAGTAACGTCTTCCGACAGTGAACGAACAAATTTTTACAGTCCAAGTGAATAAAATAGTAAATACGAAATAAAATGGTAAAAATAAATAATATAACCACTATAATTGTCAAGGTTAGAGAAATGACGATTAGCAGACAAAAAAAATTAGATTATTTTGCTCTCTAATTGGTTTTTTGGTAGTAAATATTTAAAAAATCTCTAGTAGAAAACACAACGCTGGTGCTTTGTTCTTCCCATAATATATTAAGCATGCTACCCGCTGAAAGCCCAATCCTCTTAGGGGAAACCATGACGTTATGATATATGCAATACCACTGTTTATTTATTAATGTTGCATCAGATTCATTAGTGGTTAAAACCCGATCTTCGTTTGCATTGACCGTTTTCCTGGAATTTCTCCCGCGCCTAAAACCATTAAATGGACGCGCTTTATTACCTGGATGTATCATTTTCTATTTTAATGAAGCCAATATTTTTGTCCTATGAACAAAATTCGCTTTCACGTTTTCCTAAAAATTCTCTATGATTCAGTAGCTATATCAGTACTTACGGAAAGTTTTTGACGATTGGACCGTGCAAATAGTGGCAACTGTTTTTAATAATTTTATAAATAAAATTAATCACTAAAGGTGTTGCTAAGTACTATTCTCGAGAATGGCTGGACCCATTCGGTTATATCTTTTTCTATATTTTGGAATTCGAAAAAATAATGGTAATATTTACAAAACATCATCAAAATTTTACTGATAGTAAACACCCGTCGACATATCAGCTGAAGTTCGCCAAAAGTGGCTTAACCATTTCTTTAAATTTAAATTTAATAAAATATTATACATGCAATTTTTTGGATCAATAGTGTAATGAATATTGCAAAGACAAAGTTACATTGCAATTTTTATAACGAATTGTATCAGTAGATTTAAAACCATCTAATTCATTGGATGGTTTAGACGCCGTTATTTACTATTTAAAGGCCGGCGTTATAAAAAACCACCTTAATGAACAAAGCTGTGAATTTTTGGACATGATTTACTCAAAATTGGTTGGCTCCCTCAACAATTTTGTATATATCTACTGTGACGTGAGGACAAACGTCAGGAAAACGAAGGGCACAAATATTCCTCAAATAGTAATTCTTTCCGAGACTACAATCCGAAAAAAGCAACCCTTTTATTACGCAAAATTTATTACAAACGATTATAATGAAATTTTGAATACACTTAGTTTTAAGCAATTTCAAATCTTCCCTTTATGTGTCTTAGCAGAACACAATCGATAGAATTAATTGTTTTTATAAAAAGTAGTGTTTTTGAGCTCACGAATGCATATATTTCCTCAATCGGACTAAAGGAATAAATCAATTATTGCTCCAAACATACAGGTATTGCCGACCCGAAGGTAAAAGTTTCATCTAAATTTGATTCCGAAAACTACATATGTGTACATTTTCTTGGTCGGGCAACAACACAAACGTAACTATGTACCGTAAATAAACGAACCGAGAATAGACAAATTTGTCAGCTGGAAAATACACTTTTTGACAGCAATATCTCTTCAGTAAGTACATAAGTACAAATATGTTCTAAATCCTTATAAAAAATTAGACCAGAAGCAGATAAATAAACCCTTTTTGGATGTAGTGGATTTAAAAAAAAAATTGTGTTATTTGTGTTTTAAAAAAATTATATTTTAGCAATATTTGTATTTGTTTTCTATTTCAAGGGAAACAAGGCGAACTCAATTTATGGAATTGATCCGAATGTATAAGCTTTTTGGCCGAAATAGGATTCCGAGAGTATATATATATAATCGGGGTACTAGAGCAGGCAAACTCAACCAGAAATGTATGCTTCTACAAGCACAAAACCTTTAATAAGACCTTTCAAAATCAAATCAAATCACGTTTATTTCCACACAAAAATGAAAGACAGAAGTATATCTTTATATTGAAAAGGATAAAAAATGTAGCATTTGGATATCTAACTAATGCAAAATATACAAATATCTTCTAGTAATACACTTCAAAATAATTAACACTAAATAATTAACGCTAAATAATATAAAGAAGTCTTATATCACAAGAAATAAATCCATGTAATTAAATAAAGAGATAAATTAAAATATAAATATATACACATACCTAGTAAAAACAGCATTAAATTTGCTTCATAATTTCAGAATAATTTAAAATAATAAGGGAAAAGAGCCAAATGGCCTGTGCGTAGACTAGAGTTGAAATTGTTAGGATTAGAAT
This sequence comes from Homalodisca vitripennis, assembly GCF_021130785.1. Lineage (NCBI taxonomy): Eukaryota > Metazoa > Arthropoda > Insecta > Hemiptera > Cicadellidae > Homalodisca > Homalodisca vitripennis. The sequence goes on from NW_025779362.1 coordinate 5,154, forward strand.
TTTATCTTGAGCAGTGTGTAGATTAATTTTATACATTTTTTAATTGAAGGAAGTTATCTTAAGTAGAATAACTTATGGATATGACAGGAATTCTGATAATTAGCAATATTGCAGAGAAAGTAGACAAAAACAAATACAAATATTGAGTGAACATAAATTAATAAAAATAGGATAATTACTTATGTCAACGGATTTTTCTATCTTTAGTTTGAAGAGGAGAGGAGAGGGGACAATCCCGGCAATCAGTTGTCATATAGTCTAAAGTCCGTCTGTAGTCAACAGAGATAAATGTTTTATTATACTTCAGAATCTCTTAACCATGAAATGTGAAATAAAACATTTTATATATAAGCATACTTTTGTTTAAAAACTATCGCGAGCTCCAGTATATAACTTATCATAAATGATTTCTTTTCCAATAAAGTTTACGCACTTCGATTTTAAAAAGTTATGTGCGAAGCAACGAGAAACAGCTCCTTCTTAATATGTAATCATATCCCACTATTTCACAGTTGAGAGTTTTATAGTACACACGTTAGTTCTTGATGAATTAAATGATCTGGCTGAAACTGAATGTAGTTGTCAGGTATACAGAGATATGGAAAAGCAGGAGTTTATTTACTACATCGGATTCTATAATGCTAGACCAAGGTCTTAACTAGCTGCAACCCGTACTTACTTATGATATAAAAACTCACAGTGTATGATATAAAAATTTACTACAACATCCATTAGTTTATAATTTTAGTTACTTATTCTTAGAACTACTAAATAAGAAAGATCTTTTATTCGAGATTCAAATTGGTTTTATTAGTTGAATTTGTAGCAGATGGTGTACAAAAACGTAGTACAATCGATTTATGATTGGGAAAACAATTTTTTAAATTCCCTTTCCGGTAACTTTCCTGAAGACATAAAAAGAAGAAATATTTTTTGCCGCTCCAAAAAGAATTTCGAGAATTAAAAATAAGAAATTTGAGGACTTTTGTAATCAAGTCCAAATAAAAACTGCTATATAAAAAAAGATTTACAGAATTTAAAAGAGTTACTACTTTAGAGCGTGGCAATTTTTATTTACAAATGACTTAGGGAAATTATATTTAATAATTGAATAAAATGTAAGGAAATTGTGTGTTTTTAATACATTTTACTGAAGAAAATTATGCTTTAATAAATTAAATACACGCCACTCACTCCAGTCATGTTTTATGCACATAGTATAAAAATGTATATTCTCAAAAGTCTTTCTTTAGCCCTGGTTTTAACATATCCCGAAATGCTGCTTCAAATTCATATTACACCTCGTGGAATGATTATAAAATAATTTTGTTTTGTTGTTACGTTTTCGGAAATGGTATCTTAAAGGCATGTGACCATAATTTTCTTTAAAATACAAATATTTCTAACCGAAGCCGTTTAAATTACCTAAGTATTACTTTAGATACCGACCTTAAAATGACTAGCATTCGGAATCGAGAGTTTACCAAGGGTAAATCCACGCAAAACTACGGTTAACTATCCGCTAAGTTTATTTAAGTCCAGTTTAGTTTACTAGGAGGCTGTTTCGGCCAGGCGGTTAAGTTAACAAGGAAATTACATAATTTACCAACAGATTAACTTCAAGTACTTTAGGAAACTAGAAGTTTAAGTCCCGGTGAATATTAAGTAGATCAACGGCTTATGTTCAAACACGTAAACCGAATGTTTTTACTTTCAGCAGTGGAGCTTTACTTGGGGAAATTGTTCTCCAAAATGGTTATGTGAGCCAAAGAATTATTGTAACGATGTGTTACATTTATCAACATATTAAATATTTATCATGGGTATGATAGTATCATCCACTGTTTCGTTTTTAGTTTACTAATCTAAAAATGATACTATGTAAGGATTTCAATAAAATACTGGAAAGTTAACCAAATTTGAAGCCAGTAAAGAACTAACAATCCGTTAGTGTTAGTATACAGGAATAAGTAAGCCGATAAGCAGGTAATTTATAAGGACCTCGATTATAAGGAACTGCGTGGCTAATGTAAAATCATTCTCGCCGACAAGATAAGGACCGCGGTAGGGAAGGGGGTGTACGTATGAGCGGATGTGTAATGGTGGTGTGGTGGGACGGAAGGGGGGGGTTGATGAGCCGAGATAACAACACGTGCTATTACGTTAGAAGGGAAGGGGTTGGAAAACCATCCCGATAAAAACAAGAGCACCTAAATACAGGTACAGGAAAACATAAATATATGTCAGCGAAAACAATGCATTACTCTAGTTATGGTAAGTCAACGCAATGTTTAATAAGCTCGGGCAAAAAAGCTAATAGAACGAAATAGAGAGTGTGAAATGTTTATTGTTATTACTAAAATATGGTCGGACCATAGCAACTCCAACTATAACAGGGAGCTGAAACCCACTGATCTACATACACTATACTGGAGGTATAGAAAACATACTTTGATTTTACTGACACAAGAGAATACAATTTTGCATAGACACAATAAAACATTAGAATGAAATACAAAATTTAGTACAAACAAAAAGTAAAAGACACTTATTATAATACACAATAATTAGTGGGACACATCAGTAAAAAAAAATAACAATAACTACTTGAATCAGCCAATGGTGACTTACAAATAACTGTTGAAATTGAAGCGAACCTGAGAGTGACGTCAGACAACAGTTACGTCACAGCTTCGTTGTATGCAGTCACGCCTACAGCTACACTACGTGATATATAATCATAACAAAGGTGACTGTTTCTTGCTCTAAGCTCTTGATAAGTACTTGATATATACAATGTGTCGTAAAATATTCCAGCTCAGTCAGAAGAAGTAGGTAGATGTTTTGTTCACTGGAATATTATTAATTTATTCTCATGAGGTTTACATGTAGTCAATATCTTGAAAACCATTCTTGATACCAAAAAAAACAGTTTAAATCAAACGGTTGTTACAAGCATCCCAGAAAATCTATTTTTTTCTTTACCTTCATAAATAAAGATCTGAATTTGTCGCACTAAGTTGACTAACTAACCGAGATAATTCTTACATCAAATTTTTTTCACATTTCAAACCCTACCTGCTGCAATATTGCATGAAGTGAATGTAAGTTGATCATAAAAGCTAAGGTCTTTTATTCAAATAGTCATTGGTCCCAAATCCATTTTGTTGATTCCTAAACTGTCATAAATGGTGGTCATTCGTAAACCTACTACACGTATGAATTCAAATGATACCACCAATCATGTAATCTACGAACTTATAATACAAAATAAAAGTAGTTTATTTATTAAATAACACGTTCTGCACGGTTCTAGCGTTGTCCAACGTAACTAGATGCTAGATGCTGTGCAAACAAAATGCTTGGATTTGTCTCCCGCTTCTCAAAAGGCTTAAGTGACACGGCTTTAAAAACATTGTATTGTGCTTTGGTACGCCAAATCCTTGATATGGCTCTCTAGTGTGGAACCCCCACCAGAAGTTTCTCATAGATGAACTAGAGGACTATTCAAAGAAGATTCGAATGGTGGGTGTCAGGAGTGGTCTTCTCTATCGTCAGGTTCCCATCGGGGAAGTGTCTCGTGATCTGGGACTCCTGACTCTTGCGGATCGCAGATTCTCCGCTGACGTTGTATTGCTGTCAAAGGTCCTTAACGGCAAGATCGACTGTCCCGATATGCTGAGCCAGATCCTCAGCATACGATGTACCGACTTCAGAGATCTGGTAATAGCGTCGCCGACATCGTTGACTTTTTTGTGGACAGTATACCAGTGCTCAAGAGGAGGATCGCCGGTCTGCATGAGTTTATCTGCCTAGGAGTTGCACAATGAGGGAAGACACTCGTTCTTATACTTTACCTGTACGTCTCTCATTGCTGTTATTTATATATTGTGTCTTGTTAATTCTTGTCTATTCTTGTTTATTCATGGTTTTATTCACATTCATGGTTTCGTGCTAATTTATTGTTGTTATTGTTTCGTTGTTATCCATAGTTCAAATCACGGTGCACTAATAATTTATGACGTTATTTTCATTCATAGTTAATATCCGTTTCGTCACTTAAATAGTTATTAATCGTTATTGCTGTATTTATCACTGTGGTTGTTTACTTTCACAGTTTATCTACGTTTTACATCCACAAGCTGTTACATTTGTTTGATATTATTATACACCATTTGTTAATGTATTTCTATGTCAGCATCATTCTAAACTGTATGTAACTCATTAGGGACTATTGTAATCCCCTCATCTGCCCTTTAATAAATATTGCTGTAAAAAAATTAAAAAAAAGCTAAAGAAAAAGGGTAGAAGGGGACCCCTCATTTCACACATCATAAATTTTTATCATCAATAGCACGCACTATAACTCATTTGTCATTGCCATCTATGCCTCTCGCACATTTTTTTTGTTATATATTTAAGCATGTATACGTCAGTGTCTTCAGTTCATTAATTATTGTTCAAAACTGTAAAAATGGAGATGTCCGTTGAAATGTAAAATAAAATAAATAAATGACAAAAAAAAACTGACAATGGGAAATGTCGTATTAAAAGCAAACAGTCGCTACAATCAGAGATAATACAACATGCAGTAAGAGCTTACATCATCTTGAGTGCATAGGACAGCAGGAAAGTTAGATTCCGTATCGAGGGAATTGTAGTGTTTGTGCTTATAACGTTACAGGTGTAAATTTAATTACAGTTCAAGTTACGAAACTAATGTTGCTAATATGTCATTTTATTCATTAGTGGCATAACACACCAAAACTATTGTAAACATGTTTCAATGTTACAATCAGTATTAAATAATGCCACACCACACAATTTAACACATTAGTCCAAATATAGAATGCCATTTGGAATAATTATAATGCACACGGGTATGAATAAACATGGATTATGTGTGAATGTAATTATTGTAAATATTTATATGATAAATGTTAAATATAAATTTTATTATTTTGTAAAACTTTTAAAATTTTTTCATTCCTAGAAGAAATATTATTATTGTATGATTTATAAAAAATAGTAAAAGAGGGTTTATCGTTCTTATTAAAATTTAAAATTTCGATTGTGAAAATAAAACTGCACTAATTTAAAATGAACCCACCAACACTGTGGACAAACTATTTAGAGTACAATATGAATAAGGCATAAGTATATATATGAAAGTAAGCGAATTAAATAGAAAAAGAAATTAAATTCCACGATACTTAAAACTTGTTTTGAAAACAAAACTCCCAATATAACAAGCATGTAATAAAACTATTTGACATACCTAATATCATTATGAGCAAACCTTTGTAACTTAATCAGCTGTTTGGTTAACTAACTCTGCGCTCTGATTGGTCGGGGCATGCTCCTATTGTTCTAATAAACCAATTAAATCTCTGAATGATAGGCTTACTTTAACTGATAATTAATTAACAACGAAGCAAGTGTTAGACACAAAACCGTTTTCAACGTATACTTAATTTCACAATATGTTAATTAATGCAATGCTGCATTAATCCTATCGATACTAATTTAATAGCGTTAAACCTAACTGTAATCATGTCCTATATATTATTAGTACAACAGTTGTATATCTCTTAAAATGCGCTACAGCAAAACAAATAATAAGCAATATAAACTTTACAATTAAATGCATTAATTCATATACTGTATATTATTGAAAGTCATTGGGCCTAAAATCGTAATTTTAGTTCACCGCTTTAGTGAATACATACATAGCTTTGCCGTAAACAAACATACAACCTTTAAAACATCAAATACACAGAACAGATTATACAATTGTATAAATAATGCAATGTTGAGATTACTGTAAATGTATCCAATGTAAAATCAGTCAAAAAGGGCGTTTTGAATTTTAAAATAAGCTATTTTAATATTTTTTAAAACTATGATATAATTTTTTTAGAATATGGCCCAAATTCCATTGGCAGTATTAAGTTCCTTTAAATTTAAAACAGAAGTGTTTCCAATTATTATTTATATTTTGTCTCTTAGAACTTTGATGTGAAATGTCAAAACGGGCATCATCCATCCTTATACTAAGGTGACTAATGACGTTCCTTATACTGGTACAATATTTGGGACAACTAGTGTTTTAATTGAACTGATGTTGCCTTTATAGAGGTATTACCAAAATTAATCTACATTTTTATATATTAAGCCTGTATTTGTTTCTTTCTACAAAAAAGTCACTTTCTACAAAAAAATATTTATTACAGATAAAAATAATAATAAATCAAACAGTTTACATAAAAATTACATCCTGTCATTGTTTTCTTACACAAATTCTTTTAAAATATGACGTGGTATATTACTCTAGATGTAGACGATACATCACATTTATTAAAAATATCAGGAAGATTCGTGCAATGATTATTTTGAAAAAAGTACACAATTTGGTGTTGTGTTGAAGGAATCGAGAATTTTTAATTCTTAATTTAAATTGTATTGTTGGCTATATCACTTACATCAGTAATTGTTTTAACTCTCATATCAGTTATAACGACATGACAATCTTGTTGAGAGAAACAACAGTTTGGTATTAGATGCGAACCTAAAATATAACGTTCACTTGAACAATATTTCATAACAGATTTTAGTTTTATAGCACGAATTTTAAAAATTCAAATAAACATTTCTAGAAATTAACTCATGGCTAAATGCTATACGCGATAAACAATGCATTAACTGTAACGAACAAAATGAAATTGCTTAGATAAGAAAAATATATTAACAGCGAGACTAAACTCGGTCAAAACCCAATCTTGTGCCAATTATGGAAGGGGGCGAACCTACTATCTTATCCTCGGCTACCTCAAACACTCAAAGGGATTGTAAAGAGGGTTAGCGTCCGTAAAAACTAGATACATTAATTGGAACTATTTATACTCTTTTCACAAACAAAATTCTTTTACGATTAGAACAAAAATTTCAAACACATTATTAAAATAGTGACTAAAAGTAACACTTTTAGTTAAATTACCAAAAAATAATAAATTATACATTTGATTAAAATAAAAAGCCATCAACGGTGTGTAAATATATATTAACTACTAAAGTAAATAAAAAGATTTGTACAAATATAAAATATTATAAATATAATTTTGTAGTTTTTTCTGTTTTTCCATCTTCCTGCGTATCCGTGGAACGTAATCTCGTAAACGTAGGAATTAATAGACTTGGAATTTGTACATTGGTCTTATGTGTAACTAGGAAGGCAACGAAAAAATAGCAGAATATGTTCATAATCAGTGTACAAGCACATGTACACTGTGTCACGTATTAACATATATTCAACACCTCACCACGCCAACAAATACAAGTACATAATTTTTTGCAACTTGGTATGTAGATTAATGTTCAAAACATTTCTATGGAGTCCTTGGGATTGTGTAATGTGGCAAGTATTTTGAGAAATATTTCATAAGTAGACTTAAAATTGTTCATGACTTTTATTACTACATAACCTTAGTGATGTCTGTTGGTGTGGCTTACTTCTACCTTGTGTATATTTAGCGGTGCATAACCACCAGGAATAAACGAATTTACCGAAATTATTGCATAATTTTAAAATTTTGATATATCTGTTCAATATTGACAATACTGCTCTGTCACATATGAACGAACCCACACAGTGGATAAATAGATCCAATGACACATTGTGGTCCGATATAATCCCTTTTTAAACGAACCCGTGAAGCTGCGAAATGTCGATAGTCATCAACGTGCGCGCACAATGAGCGCATATCGCGGCCCGCAGCCGTATCGTAGCGCGGGTGGTGCGAGTTACTGGGGTTATTGATGACGTCTACACCGGCTGTCGAGTCGCTGGCTCCGTGTTTTCTATACATACGTTTTATTTTACTTTAACACAGTTCAGTGGAAAATCAACGGTCCAAAACTGAATTATTTTAGTTACTGAATGATTAAATGAATATCTGATGCATACTCTACTAAAACGTTTACTTCAGTTCAGTTAGTGGTACTATTTGTACATAAGCTAACAGATTTGATAACACCTAAGCGAAATGATATTTAAGAGACAAGTTTAAAACACGTTACTAAAATTAACTTTAATTCACATTCTTGAAGCTCTTGTCTTATTGGAAATTATCTATTAATTTAAACAAACTCTCCAATAATATAAAGTTTTTATTTTTGTGAGGCCTTTCGTACTCAATGAGTACATCTTCGGACTCACACAACTGAATAAAATTAATAATAACAATAGTAACATAAACAATTTTGTACTAAATAAAAACATATGTCATTAAAAATACAAAGAGGTAATATTCTATGACAGCACAGTATGTTATATGTATATATAAAAATAAAGTTTATATTTAGTTAAATTAAATAAAGTAACGGTGAATTTTGAAAAGGCCCAGGTTCGTTGTTTACCAGATTATTTTGGTTCTTTTTTATAAAAATTGTTTCATATGCATCAAGGAATTGTTTTATTTTGTACTTCTTTTAATAATTTTACATTTATTTGAAAAAGAGTGTCCAGTTTGAAGTGCGTGTTTTGCCATGGCTGATCTTTTTTCCTGGTATTTTAAACATGCCCTATGTTCCTTAGCTCTCTGTTTTAACTTTCTTTTCGTTTGGCCAATGTATTTTAAATCACAATTGTCACAATAAATTAATTTGATAAATTCCAGATTTTTCTTCTTCATTAATTTTATTCTTGGGATTTCCTAATATATTCTTTAATTTAATTTTGGAATTTGTAGATACATTAATATTGGCATGTTTCTTAAATTATTTTTATTACTTAAGCATGAATTAAATAAAAGCATGAATATTACTTTTATTCAGTTGTGTGAGTCCGAAGATGTACTCATTGAGTACGAAAGGCCTCACAAAAATAAAAACTTTATATTATTGGAGAGTTTGTTTAAATTAATATTTAATTCACATGTTTACAAGACCTCTCACGATTCAATCTGAAAAAGAAATTGGTTCTGAAAGGTCAAAAAGTTACAAAGCACAATAGTCAACAGTATCATTACAGTAGGACTGTCAAAAACTGTCGTGAACTGCAAAAACTAAACAGGAATTATAAAACAGATGGATCAAAGTTAAACCTTCCCAAGCAGATCTGAAGGCGGGGCTTCAGGAATCTTGCTAAGAAATTAAATACGGGCTTATTTTTATATTTTATACCAGTGGTTAAGTAAAGTACGAAGTATGATGTGGAGGACAACCGAACGAGTTTCAGAGAGCAACTTTATATTTCCTATCATAAATTGTACGTAAAGAGGAGGCACTATGATTATGTAAATTGATGGGTATTTTATAAACTTTAAGGCAATTTAAGGTAACAATTCTGTAATTTAGAGAATTTGATAACATATATTTGTTGAATTGACTACTTTTTTTGGCGACCAATGGATGCACGAGAAAAAAACGTTGGTTTCGTGTCACGTATGTTTGTTTTCCTTATGCTTTCAAAGTATAATGACAGCTTTACCGAGACGTTAACGAACCGTTATACAAACATCTAATCTGTACTAACAAAAGTTGACGTTAATTAAAAATTTGTTACGATAGATTAAAAGGGAGATATAAACCATAACATTGTATATGATTAGGAAAAAACGAAAACGCTTCTCTAATCTAGTAGTGTTTTACAATGATTTGTTTCCCAACTGTTTGTACGGTTTTACTCATATTATTACTAATGTAAAATTTACGTTAATAATATTTAGTATTGTCCGAAAATATCGCATCGTCTGTATCTATGCCTGCTTCTGCAGACCTTCCTTGGTTCCTGAACTCTTCAGGTTAGGTTATTTAAGCTGCAATTTAAAAGCTACCAAAATGTACAAAACCAATTCATATTTTGCTATTAGTAGCTACGTGGACTTTAATACACAAAAAAAGGCAAAAACTCGTTGCAAAGAAACTAAAAATGATTACGATACTGCATCACTTAATAGCTGTATTTAAAACTCATCGGATTCTAAATTGAATTTCAGCACGACTAATGTTATTTCCGATTGCAATTCACTACTAGTTTCGTCTAGACGAGATTTAAAAAGGTGTTGTGAATAAATTGATTACAACTTTGTTAGCTAGCTAATCCAGGAGGAAAATTAGTCTTTCAGTTGATTACAATTATAACCTTTACACAACTACATTGGGCCTTACCTTACATTCACTTAAAAAATAAATTACGTAAAACAGATTTTAATATAAATTTGGCTAAGAAACGTCAAAACCATTAATTGAATTTTAAGAGATAATTTAAATTTAACGATGTAAAACGATAAAAAAATATACATTATTTTAACAAGAAATATGGAACCATAATAGATGCTGCTTTACAAGATTTTATTCTAGAATTTTGATTTCATATTTCATTTATTTTAAACATAATTTAATTTTTAGAATGTATTACAATGAAAACGAACGAACTAACTATTCTGGAAATACAAGATTGTAGTGAAAATGTATGGATATTTATTAATTTAATATTAAGAAGCCAATGATCAATGTAATATTTTACATGTAAATACATTACAAAAAAATGTAAAATTAATAAAAAATATAAAATGTTATTATGTCAACAATTTTATATGTCATATTAATTAATAATATAAAAATAATCATTTAATAATTAGGAAAAGTACTTATTCAAGATTGATATTTACAGCCGATTATAAGAAGTAGTCACTTCCTTCGGTCACTCCCACAAGTGCCTTTTCTGTTTTTTCTGCAGTGAGACCATGAATAAAAACATTCCTTGGTATTTTTAAATGCAAATACTTCTCTTAGTGCAGAAAGCAAGGATTAGTGTAAATACATTTTTGGGTTCTATCTGCTAGTAAAGAAAACAGTAATATAATATAAAGTAAAAGTTTCTAATATAAAGAATTATTAGAAATCTTGAAAATAACATACTTGTAAAGACCAAAATGTTCATTTTCCGACCGAATGGACAGTATAAAGCATCAACCCTTACGAAATGGGTAGTTGGACTAAACATCATTACCGGCTAGAGCCATGTTTCGCTTCGCCTCTTTACAAGAATCATAGTTAAATAGACGAAACCAACGTGAAAGTCTATAATATATTGCAAGATACCGTTCATGATGAGAACCACTTGTTACAATCTGTTATCAACGACAAAGTTGATTGGATTGATTAGTGGTACACATGAAGACTCTTCTCATGATCAACATAGACTCTGCAAGACAACAACACACAGATAAGTATTTGCTTCTAAGTATCTCCACATTTTTAGGATATTTAAAGTCAACATTATCACTGACGTACACCACTCGTTGTTCAAACCTCTTCATCAAATTTTAAACAGCAAAGTGAATAAAATACAAGTGAAAATAGACTTATATCGGAAATCGTCCAACACAAGGTTTGTCACTCGATAAATCATTGAATAGGTTTTTGGCGTATCTAAGAATACGTCGCGGCAAGTCAACGACGAATTGAGGAAATACATTAGCTTACATTAGATTTTAACCAGATTCACAAAGGTTAGTAGACATTGTGTCTTCGACATTATGTTAGTTTACATTATATTAAGAATTATTATGCCAAGAACAAATATTCTTTGCTTTCAACCATTTAAATTAAAATGTACTAACAATAATACGCCGCGTCGTGTACATAACTGTAATGGATTATAAACATGATATAATAAAGGCTGTACTTAGACATATGGTTAATCTAGCTATATAAAACAATAGCTGCTATAAAAACAAAATAACAAACGAAGTTGATGGTTTGCAGTAATTTAATGACCGACCAGCCGCGTCAGATTCAGGCAAGCTGATGGATATTGATAGCAGCGCACTTGGCTTGGCTATTCTGGATTTGTAAAGTTGTGAGAAATGGTCGTCTCCCGGTCAGTGAAAGCGATATCGTGTGTGATTAAATATCCTTAAATAAAATAAGGGCTTCATCAAATGAAACGTAGTAAAGATGATGGTAAATCAATACGCCATCCTTTCTAAACATCAAAGGAGGAAATGATTAGTTAGTACAATCTGTTAGTAAAATGGGCACGTTTGTTTTCTTGTACAATTAAAAGAAATAACGTTAACATTAGGAAATACTTTTGTGAAATTTCATCAATAACAATTAAAAAGTAACAAGTATACCCATAAGTATAAATTGCAAGAAAAAACCTTATAACATCGTCACAAAAAATTGCACGAAAATATAACCTCTATTCCAGAACTTTAAAGTGAAAAATACTCTGAGACAAATAGACAGACATAACATAAAAGAGTGGCCAACAAATCATATGTTATTGTGACGTATAAATAAACAATAAGAGTAAACTCACTGTAAATCAATGCTTCTAACATTTTACATAAAGGTACTTATTACAATGCTGAGTTAACATAAATTCTCCCGTTGGTAAAAATACAGGGGTTTTTAAAAAGAGTATACGTATTTCGTGTATATATTTAATAAACTTTAAGATATACGAATGTTAACCGTTATAATTATGAACCTCTCAATTTCAGACTACAGATGTTCAATATGTCCTCCATCAGGGACATGAACAATATCGTATCGATACTGAAATTTCTCCCACACTCGGGCAAGCATCCAAATTGATGTTACGGCGGTACGGATTCAGTTCTTTAACTCTTCCAGGTTCTGTGGGAGTGGTGGTACATTAACGTAAACGTTGTCTTTAACGAAACCACACCGGAAGAAGTCAAATGGTGTCAAATCCGGTGACCGTGGAGACATGATAAGTCACCAGCTCCATGACGACCAATCCAACGGTTCGGTAGTTTCCTTCAGATATTCACGCAATTGGCGACCGCGTGATGGGGTGCCCCGTCTTATTGAAAAATGAAGTTGTCTTTGTGTAGCTCAGAAAGAACCAATTCTATAACAAACGGAGATACTGCTGACGGTTAACCGTGTTTCTATCAAAGAAGAATGGGCCGTAAACAGATGATGAATGGCCAGGATTCTGTCCTTAACATACACATTATGTATTTACAAACTATTGATACATCTGCGATTGTTCCACTGATTACGAGGATCAATTTGTACCCACACCTTCAACGTCTTTTTACTGTAATAACGGAATTGCACTTCGCAAACCTGAGAACACAACATGATTTCTGCTGTGTAGTAGCAATTTTAAACATATGATGATTACCAAGCGAAACAGAAGTTTGGACCGATCGATAATTTAGACAAAATAATAATTTGTAATACGTATATATTTTTTTTAAAAAACAACGAGAACTTTAAAAAACGGCGTGTCATGTGTCAGAGAGGTACGTATCGGAGAAATAAAGGTCTTCCTTCCCTAACAATAACAATACCACTATACTATTACTAACAGTGAATCGATTTGTAAATCTTTTGCTTTGCTTTCATACATGATAACAGTCTCATTTTGGACTCAACCACGTGTATCATGTATCCAACTTTCTAATACAAAGTGGTCCAAAATGTATATAGACGTTTCGAAATATTATGCCACTTTGCATTCCGGAACTGCTATTTTTATAAAATTCTCTGCTAATTCGTTTTTTAAAATTTTGTTTGCAATGTTCTTCCAAGGCTATTCTTTTTGTTCATGCTTCATATGACATATAAAAGGTCAATAGGCAATTAAAAAATGTAAAATAAATTAGAAAAGTTCTTAAATCGATTAAAAACCTAAAACAGTTCTCACTTAGATAATGAATGGAAATATGTTATCTTGTTTTCCTTCCTAACCCATGTTTATATTGCATTTTTAGTTTGACTTGATCCTAAGTACTAATTGCCAAACGATTATCGCAGAGTTCGTAAACGCCCTTTACAGCCAAGTACTTATACTGTATTGACGTTCCAAATATTATGGTTGCAAAATATTGTAAAACACGAATTAATTACTAGTAATAAAAGAACACGGCTGGATATTTCAATAAACCCCATCAGAGCATGACTGCGCCCATTTACCGCGGTTTACAGTTCATTTAACACGTAATGATACGAAATGTACACAATAATCATCAAAGCAACGAGCACCCTTTTAAAGCTTCATCGCCAACAATAAACTTTAAATTAACAATAAAAATGTATTTTATTATCACGTTTACACGACATTTTTATTGCCGTTTCAGTTAATTTTAAATAAGCTGATATAAATGAGTCCTGTAAAAACCTAGCTTTAGTGGACAACAAAAAATAATATAGATTTAATATTAAAAATACGCTGGCAACATATTTGCCAAATGTTTTTAAAATTAAACTGTCAATTTAAAGCTTCTAATCTGATTACAGTGAATCTGATACTTTCAATGAGGCATAATAGGTTTATTGACAATAATACCTACTTCATACCTACTACCAATACCTACTTCAAAAAACATGTCAAGTTCAGATATTATAACATGAATAAAGCATATGCATATAAATCATGAAATTGTTTTTAGTTATGTGATACATAAGTTTATGTTGTAAATTAATGAACAAATCTTCAATTTCAATCGCAGTGTTCATTTTAAAGCGAGCAGCTACAATGTCCATAAGTATAAAAGTCAATAAGTGTAATGGTCAGATAATAAGGTCAAAATTAATTTATAATAGTTATTTAAATTTTTCGTTCGAATTATCGAAGCCAGGAAATAAGACTTAAAATGGTCGGACATTTTTTCCGACACTGTAAACGTTTAACACGAATCCCCCACTTTACAACTGTCATATTGTCATTGACAAGCTTTAACACAGTTTACATCATTGTCTATAAGAGGTTTATGACCGCAACAATAAAACTATGCACAATAATGAGAAGATAAGGTTAATGTACTTACACAAAACAAAATCAGCTGCCATAGAATACACACCTGTAAAAACAAACGATATGATTACTTTTTTGTAGAAATAAATGCAAAAATATATAATATTAATATATTTTCATATGTTTAAATATTTATAATGAACTATTTCATTCAAATTCAGATTTAAAGTAAATCTTGAACAAAAAAGATTACACATGTTACACACTGCGGCCTCATACGCGACATTGACTTCGTAACATACTTGGTTTGTACGCTTAAAATTGTTTCAAAGGTTGCGTGCTGCACACAAAAGCACAAGGAGCCGCTGAATTTTGCTGAATCGGCGTCGTGCTGAATATAAGATCCCATCAGCAACCTGGCACGTGCTGCTACCACCGCCTCACATATCAGCAAAAATATCACTTGCGAGCGGAGCCGAGTCCTTGCAGAGGGAGCAAGAAAACGAAAATATTTCTCTCCAGAAAGGCAATGGGTTGAACACTCCAAACAGTCGTGAGTTTTATAACGTACGTTTAAAAATGTTTGCTTTTGTTTACTTATCATTTTTTTTCCATTCTTAAAGAAATAACTAATGTCATATGATAATAATGTTGTGAACTTAGAAAATTATGCATTTTGTAAATAAACTCTGTTAGCAGGTTAAACTACTAATAATTTATAAATAAATAGTTTTATTAACATAGCGACCAATATAGAAGACGAATCATAATATTCACGTTAAAATATTAAAAAATATAAAAGGACCCGGTACGTAAAAACTTGAAGAGTAATTCTTTAAATTCACTAGAAATTTGTTTTTAATTTTTACTGAATCTTAAAAACGATTTAGAATAATATTACCAATATAGAATAGTATGAACTATTTTGACACAGTTTACTTACTATCCGTAGTTTCCAATGAAAGAAAAGACACGTATGTCAAGGAAATGAGGAAAACGAATAACGATATATCTTGTGCATCTGAACTGCTAAACTACAAGGAGAGGTATTTTATAAGTAGTTCAAAAGTTAAGATTAACGTATCTATAGTTAAGATTAACATAAACTAGTAAATTAGTGTAAGTAGAAAATTATTAGTTTATTAGGTTTTTGTTGCTCAGTTGAAATTTAATGACTTTTTGGATAGTAGTTATTTGTAAAGAAGTTTGTTGAATTTAACGAGTACTCATATCTAAATTTATGTTAACAACAACTTTACATGTTATTAAACAAATTTAATGCTTCAAGAGTTTATTTTTGTGTGTTAAGCCACACGTATAGCAAGAACTGTTTTAACGGAGGTTTGCAAATGGCAGTCTCCCAGAATAAACAATTCACTTAAAATGTAAAATGCGCAACCGGCAGGTAAAATATTCCATCAAGGTGGGGAGCCACCCGAGTGTGAAATGTCGGCAGGAGGAAGGCGAGGGAGGGACGCTTGCTGTTGGAGCTGTCGGACACAACTCAATATAAAAACTCATCACTAGGCGGGGCCGTGGATAATTGTGCGCTTAATGGATAAAGTGTGGTGTTACCTCAGTGGGACGTGGACAACCAACGTGCGAGTGTACGAGCAATGGGCCTTATTGCAGGACAACTCTCGAACAATAATGGTTCGAATTATTAACCTTGAGTAAGTCCAAGATTCACAAATTACGATATTCATTATTCATTGTTTTTCATACGGCCTAAATTCGAAAACACATTTTCAGCACGATTGCAGTGGATTCATTTTACCATATCTAATGCATACACTTCACGATGCACCCAACTTCACAAGAGCAACCAGAATGGTCCCGCCCATTTATTACGTCACACCACTTTGTCCGTAATTGACACTAAATGTTTATATTTAACTATTTCATTCCAATTACGATTTAAATTAAATCTAATTGACCGGTAAAAACACTGAGATCTAACAGAAGAATAATTATAATTTTGAATCCAGACGATGATATAACTTAATAATCGAGGACTTAATACATGCTACAGAATAATGTTACGTCAAAGAAACGTCTATTTTGTTGATAATTGGATGAGGAAATTAGTGAGTCGTCGTTTAGAGAATGAAAATGCATTTGTTTGGTTTCTTTAGCATGGTACTCTTGACCAATAATGGTGTAGATAAGAACCCTAAGTAACAGATACGTTGATCCAGGCAATAATAAACGCTTATAAAATAATAGGTTCTAAGTTATATAGCTCACCATTAACCGCACTAATTAAGTTTAATTATCGATAATTACATTGAGAACAATCAACAAACTCACTAGAATAACCAGAATGTGTCACTTCACAAAACTAACTAGGCTGAGGCCCTGGTGATGATTTACACATAACTGTTCAAATATAGGAGCACAAGTGAGTGAGGTCAGAAGCACAGTTATGAGGGGATGCACGTATGGAAGAGAGGGAGTTGCATTGTATGCAAACAGTCAAGCTCGGAGACACGCGACTTGATGTATGACCCGAATACAGATGTCTTTTTCTGGTCCGGGCTTGTGATAAAAGCTGAATACTATTCTTAGAACTTTAAGTTGTTCAATTTTATATATAATCCTCAAAAAATTAATTAAAGAGACGTCAAAAGAAGCTGTACAGATAATAACTATGTTAATTTAATTATTCGTATATTCTAAGCGGTTATTAAAAATTTATGATGGAAGTTTTATTGTCATGTATTGTTTCATTTCATACATGTATTATTCACTAAAATTTAGTTAAGCAACCCCTAAATCGCCACTAAACGTAGGAGTTCAAATGTTAGGATCAAAGAACGCCATAAAGTGCATATTAAACACATAATTAACGAATATAAAATGAAAAACTCGTCTTCGAAAGTAAAGGTAGTTTTTAGTAAACAAAACATTTTCGTAGAAAATCATTGGGAAAATTATATTAACACGGTATAGACACAATGTGTTTATAATAAGAAGTAGTGCAACGTTCAATAAGATTTTATGACGTCTTGAATTGTGTGTGCTTCTTGCGTTACAGTTTTAATACAACTCTGCTTTTGGTTTGAAACCGATTTTTAAATAAATACTTCATACCCAACCAATTAATTTATGTCATAATATTTTATAAAAAAATTATATTTTAAATACGGTACAGTGTTGTTACTAAATACATTTCATTGTTTATAACAACAATAATGACAACTATTTGTTTAATATACGAGTACATCAATATACTCGCATTTTTTTTTTTTTTTTTACATCAATATATCTCATTAATTATTACTGTTTATTATGGTTCTCAATTTTCTGTAACCAAAACTGTAAATAATCAATTAAATAAATTGAACATTTATTATGATATGTCTCAACTTCCATTTTACAATTTTATAGTTTTGATCATGAAAATGAAACTAGTTGTATTATTACGCAAAATAAACAAATCGTAAAAGATCCTAAAGCGGTTTAAATATAAAGCAATTCAACGAACACTTTTTACATATTCTAATTAACTATCCGATACAATGAACATTTATACCACTAGATCCAAGTTACCTAATATCATTATGAGCAATCCCTTGTAACTTAATCAGCTGTTTGGTTAACTAATTCTGTGCTTTGATTGGTCAGGATATACTCCCATTGTTCCAATAAAACCAATTAAACCTCTGAATGATGGACTTACTTTAACTGATAATTAATTAACAACAAAGCAAGTGTTGGAAACAAACCAATTTCGTCCGTGATTCCACGTAATGTTAATTTATTTAAAGACACTAATTCGTGTTCTAGTAACAACAGTATATGGTTCTTTTTAGGAAAAAGAACTGAAGTATAGAGACCAAAGTGGACGATTACTAAATGCGGTTAATTTGTTTGGAATTAACGATTGCATGCAAAGATTAATTTGACGAACTGAATATTAATACTTTAGGTATAGTTTCGCAATGTTACCTGACTCGGTATTCTAAGTTTTTGAATATGGCCAGTAAATTAATCGGAAACGAAATGGGGAAGAATATATAGGGATAAAGAAATAAATTATAGCGAGGCATGACCCCTTGTAGAAACTATCAAACAACCCCCTCATCCTTAGGCTGATTATGGCTCACCAAACCAAGGTCGAAAGGTCTAAAGAAGGTAATTGTGTACGCATTGTTTCAGCATTGTGTGAACCAGAAGACTTGTATCTTAGCCATATTTGAATAACCACAAAACTGTTCCTTCTGGAACTTTATATCCAGCAACATTAAGTATCCACAATGAAACACCCATCTGGTTCCAACTATAGTGCCCCATTATGGTACCCACAATACTGCCCCCTTCTGGTACTTACTATACAGCCCCATTCTGGAACCCACAGTATTACCACCCCTTTTGGTACCCACAATACTGCCCCATTCTGGTACTTACTATACAGCCCCATTCTGGAACCCACAGTATTACCCCCTTCTGGTACCTACTATACAGCCCCATTTTGGAACCTACAATACAGCCCTCTTCTGATACCTACTATACACCCCTATTCTGATACCCAGAAAACAAAACCCTTCTCGTACCAACTATAGTGCCCATTCTGACACCCACAATACTGCGCCATTCTGGTACCTACTAAACAGCCTCATTATAGTACCAACTATACTGCGCTCTTAAAACTCTTTCTCTTCTGACACCCCCATTCTGGTAACTACAATATTGCCCTTTTTCAATTCAAGCAACCCAATTAAACTCCACCTGGAATCCGTATTCACTCTACGAAGATCTTTTATGCATCTTCTGTTTCATTATTTGATCACTGAATGCTGTATGTTTACCTGGGACAACTATAGCCATGAACGTCGAAGAATCTGAGTTATAAGACTAAAACACAATAAGGAAATTCAGGCGTTTAGGTAACACCTGAAAACGGAAAATTCAGGACCGCTTTTTGCGAATGGTCGGTGTGAGACTGGGTTTTGCTTACTGAGATGCTCCTATTTTGGCGATTGACCAGTCTCTGTCTCTTCACGCACTCTCTACCAGGAGAAGTGTCCATGATGTCATATTCCTGTTTAAGCTGCTGAACAACTTGGTGGATGCTCCAGAACTACTTGCCTTGATCTCCTTCAGATGCCCCACTGCTCAAACTAGGTCCAGGGAGCTTTTCATCCCTAAGCACATGGACACCAATTATCGGGCCAACTTTTTCAGCAACAGAGTCCATCATTTGGGTAATTTGGTGTCCTAGCATCTGGACTATTTCGCATGTAGCTATAGCTATAGCTTTTCACCATGCTCAATGATGCTTAATTTATTTATTTGTTATGTTATTTTTTTTCTAATAGCTTGGTGGTAAATTGAACTTATTTGTTTTGTACTTTTTTAATGAATTAATAATTGTTTCTAAAATTGCACTGCTGAATGTGATTGTACATTGTTAATTGCCTAATTTCTTGTAACTGTAGAGACTTTTTCAAGTAGATCTGCTACTTTATTTCTTGTTGTTTGTTATTTGCTCTAAATTTATCTTGTTAATTCTTAAATGTTTATCATTATTTTTCTTTTATCTTGTTGTTGTTGTTATTATACTCAAGTTATATTAGTTTTCGAGTTGGTTAGTGTTATTTATGATTTGTTATTTTTTGATACTTATTGCATAGTCAAAACCAACACACCATGTTTATATTGTAAATTTGTTTCGATTATGCTGTCTGTCTTGAATTAATTAATTTGTATTATTCTTATAAAAAATGGTTGTCCGTTGATAAATAAATAAATAAACAGCCTAAGGTATCGTTGAGAAAACGATTTTAGTAACCCAATGTTATACTTTTGAAGAAGAGTTAACCAGCTGTCCTGCACCCTCAAACTTGCGGCAATTCTGAACCTGGAAATGTGCTTCTGAAATAGCTCGGAACAGGGTCAAGTCCAAAATAATAAAATAATTATTTAGCCTATAAAGCATTTCACTAGTAAAGAAGAAGGTCTGAGTGCCTAGACCACCGTAAAGCAACAGGCCACCTAGAAATAGGCTATATACACGATAAGCACCATGTGATAAATCCCCAGACCACTAAAAATAGTCTCAGTAATACTTTAAAAAGCACAGAACTGTAGAAAGGAGTGAATCGGAAAGGAGAAAGTAGAGCGAAATGTTTAACAACTGCTGCGTTGTAAAGGCATTATTGGTTACTTCAATATACAAGTTAAATTAATGAGATTAGGGGAAGTGCTCAACCATTTCAATGGCAACTGATTTGTTAAACAAATTCATTTACAATATACTGAGTTTAAGAATATTTTAGTCAATGTATATAATCGACACAAAAAATTATCCATACGTTTTTATTATTTTCCTTCCTTAATCATTAAATTCAACTTATATTACACAATAGTTCAGGAGAATACTGTAAGAAAAAACTAGATCAATATAATGAAAAAGTTGTCAAGACTTGTGCAAATATTGTGTTGCAAACGAGAAACACGTTTTGGTTTCAAACTACAGTAGTATTTAAAATGCCATATCACGTTTTAACGAGAATAAATAGCTCATTATTAATTTTAAGTAAATCCAATTTTAAGTAAAAAAAAGTCTTGTAATCACAATTTATTATTAAACTGCAATAAATAATTATGAGAAACTCTAACCAAAGACTAAACACCATTAAGAAATCCTGCACAAGATAAGTTATCGATAAATTAACTGCAAATATACAAAGTAATAAGAAAATGAAATTGCTTTGATAAAAAATCTATTACAGCAAGATTAAACTCGGTCAAAAGGCAATCTTCCGACAATTATGGCTGGCGGGAGAAACCTATTACCTTATCCTTAACTACTTGGAACACTCAAAAATATTGAGAAAATGAACAGAAGCTTTAATTAAAACTATTTAATCGTTTTGCATACACAATAAAACAAAGTTAATAGTAGTAAATGGAATATTGTGAAATGATTAGTAAAATTAAATATTTAGTTATTTTTCTCTATAATGTAAAAAAAGAAGATTCCTTGACTGACTGACTGATAAATGAACATCCGTCAAAATAAAGAACCATGACAGATAAAAACATCACGTTTGGCATGTACGTTTATCTTTTGAACTAGAGGTGGACTTTCACCCACTTTCCTATACATTTGTGGAGATTTATACTAAAAATACATTGGTGTTAATGTAAAGAGTCTGTTAAGTATTGTCAAAATAACTGTCCTATGTAAACATTATAGTAAAACTGAACAATCGAATTTTAAATTAAATTAAAAGCATAGAGCTTAGAAGTAACATTTTATGTAATCACAGTTCAGCACAGAGGTTTTTCCATTGATAAAATTGGAAGTTTTAGTAAAAAATGTACTTTTAACTCGACATTTAACCACATATCAAGTATGCAGTCGCTGGTCACTAGTGTAATACAGATATCAAAGACAAAGTTACTACTTTATCTACCCTTTGCTGCAGTTTTAAAGACTTTTTATAAAATAAACTGCTCACTTGTTTTTTTTTTTACTCAAGTAGGTTGTTTAGACCTTCGTATTTATATATTTCGTTGATCCGGGTAACAAGGCAAAATCGATAATGGCACCAAAAAATGTCTTAGACCAAAGTTAATTTCAATGGCCATAAGTATGAAAATTTTGACCTAATTAGGGTTCTCAGACCTATGTACGTATGTATACATTTTCTTAATTAGGGCAACACGACAAAGTCAATCATGGCGTCGGAAATATAATCCATTCGAACTAGAAGTCATATACGCTCGAACTTAAAATAAGAGCAATGAGCAATCTCGCTTGACAAATGAACCTGATAGGACTATGTAACAATGAAACCTTGTATAGTCTTCAGTCGGGAGGGAATCAAACTGCTAAGCATATCCTCTTTAACGATGTAGCGCTGGTATTTACGAAAGAAGACTGCTGGAGGCTCAGTCTCTGTAGGATGGCAACCAACCAGATTCGGAGTCGCCCATCTTCAACTCGCAGAAGAAACCAACTAAGAACTGCCTATCTATGGATCGTGTTTGGTTGGCACAATGAGTCGTACGGCTGACGGGCCTCAGCCTAAGAACTACCAATGTTATCAATCAATCAAGCTTTACAATATACTTATGTATAGTTCTATAGAAATAAATATTGGACTGATAACACAATTATAATAACCATTAGGCAAAACCGAATTTTACCAACAGACAATCGACAATATTAAAATAAAACGAACCACTCAGTCATTTACTAACGAACCTTTAAACAGAGTGTATAAATAGAACAAACCACGTCATTGTGGTCCGATATAATCCCTTTTTAACGAACCCGTGGAGCTGCGAAATGTCGATAGTCATCAACGTGCGCGCACAATGAGCTCATATCGCGGCCCGCAGCCGTATCGTAGCGCGGGTGGTGCGAGTTACTGGGGTTATTGATGACGTCTGCACCGGCTGTCGAGTCGCTGGCTCCGTGTTTCTATACATACGTTTTATTCTAATTTAAAACTGCATTGTCAATGGACCAAAACTTTGTTTAATTTAAAGACTGAATTACTAGCTTCTCAGCGGTATATATATATATATATATATATATATATATATATATATATATATATGATAAGAAGTTCAACTTATCAACTTTGTATTACGTGTGGTAGCGCAGACATTGACATATATATCCTCGATTTTCCTCGATATATATATGGTTTAGATTTACAATTTGGTCCAATTTAGATTGTTTATTTAAACAATATTTAATTTATAAACTGTTATTGATTTTGGTATGTTTTACCTTCCGGCAGACTGCGCTTACCACACGTAATACAAAGTTGATAAGTTGAACTTCTTGGTATATACAATATATATACCAAGTAGTTCAACTTTCGGATATTAGGTACATTTATGAATGGTAGCAGTTCATAACGTAAAATTAATTATGAATAAAAAACTTTGAAGACAGACAAGAATTTTAAAGACAATTTATCACAGCCACATGTCGAGTAAAGAACTGTGCAAAAGATGTAAATGTTTGTTAAGATTTTCTACGTTATTAGTTAAGAATAAAAAGTTATTTTAACTAATTTTATTTTATTAAATATAAATTTAGAAGATGTAAATAAATTTTACAACTCTCATAGGCAGAGCGTAAACGCAGCAAGAGGTGTTGGGAAAATATATAACACACACGAGACATATATATGGCTCAATTCTTACCTCAAGGATCAAGATCGGTGCGTAGAGATTTCAAATGTTGTTTCTGAAAAAATCAAAATGTCCCTCAGGGTTCAATGCTTGGGTCCCTTTTATTTCTGATTTACGTCGACAGATTGAATTCAGTAATCCAGAATGGGAAACTGATTCAGTATGCTGACCACACGACTGTCTGCTTAAAAAAAATCTCTTATAGATTTGGAGATCACATCATTCACAGAACTAAATTCAGCTATACAGTTCTTTTCGGAAATAAACTTGAAAGCCAACCAGTCGAAATCAAATGTTGTTCATTTCTCTCTCCGACAGCCAGATGCAGAGCAGCCTGTTGTTTTTAGGTCTTCCTTTGAGATAAAACTAATTCCTAAGTTTTTGGGAATGCTCCTTGATAGGGGACGGACTTGGAACGATCGTGTAGATAACGTATGTGCTAAAGTTTCCTCAAGCATATTTGCCTTGCGAACACTAGCAATGTTCTGTTCCCTAAGAGTCTTAAAAATGTCTTAATATAGTAGTACTTTATTTTATTACAATCTCGTATTCATACTTTTGCATAGAGAAAGCTCATCAGTGGAGTCGCAGCGTGAGCGAAAAACATCGCCGCTGGTCATCATGCACCTAACGGGTAACATGAGATATCATGCCGGTAGAGCTATCAACACGATAGTGATAAGAACCCTCTTGCCAATGGCGACACGATAGAGTAACATATTATACATCATATAAAATGTTGCTGTATGGCGAAAAGGATGCGTCTAACACGAACGTGTTTATAATCGTGCAGTTTCTCTGGTGAACGAAATCTCCCCTCCCCACCACCACACGAACTCAAAATAGAGCGCGCACCAATAGCCCATAGATAAACGTATACAGAACAAAACATTAATTAAGGCTATGTTAGGTTGCGAGTGATCAAGATTAAGTGTACATCAAGATGTGAGAGAGCTTTGGGTAGTGACTATATTCATAGATTAGAGTTTCACAGAAGACACACATTTCAGTTCGGTTAGTCGCTTTTAAGTTTCCCAATTCTAAATCTAAAGAGCTGGGTGAAAACTATTAATTTGAATGCCAATAGCCAGTTTTATGCTATTTGGATGTATAAAATAAACGGAAATATTCAATTGAAAAAATTTTTTACGGTCTGTCATTTTGTTTACTGAACAAGACATGCTTGTTAAGTTAGCATATTGTAAAAATCAAACAGTGTTATCTAGCTCGACGGATACATGTGAGAGCATCGTTTCAATACAAGAATTAGAGAATACCAAAGAATATATTTATCCAGCTTGGAGAAATCTAGTAAGAATGTCATTCGTAGCACGCTGTTCCAATTCATATGCAATTAACAGTAATATCTACGGAGATGTGTTCCGTACTTTACTAGGAATATATTTCGTTTCAACTGTCTCAATTATTTCTTTGAGGTTTGTTTTTTACGATGGAAGGATTGTGAAGGAAATAGGATTTTCCGGACATTTCCCATCGTCCAGCGATACAATACAATCAGCAAACCTACGTTTCGTGATCTGCAATCTGATCCCTTCTGCAGGTATATCACTAAACTAATACATGACTATAAACTAGGATAGAGTAAAGAAAGCGTTCTGGCGTTGTGACACGCGAAGTCAGGAACCACAATAGCCATGCACAATATCTCTAAACACATTAATTAATTTAACTGAACAACAAAATGCGAATGCAGACCTATTGTGGTCAGTGCTTTATACAAAAAGAGTTATCGTACAATCGAACTGACAACGACGCGGTTTTAAGAACGTTAAGTTGGGTTCTTAATAATATCTTAAAATATATTAAAACATTCCCATCGAAATTAGGAATTGTAAGCTGTTAATACAATAGATGATTTTAAAATATTATCTTATAGTACAAGCATTAAATAAGAATCTAGGGAAAATTTAATTTACATGGACCATATTCACAATGATTAGTGTTAGCGTTGGAGTAAATTTTCTTTGAAATTGAAGTCCAATTCGGGTTAATAATGACTCAACAAAATTATTTTTTTTTTATAATTTACTAAAAAACATAGGAAGAAACAACATTGCTGAAATAAAAAACAAAATAAAAAACGAAGCTAAAAATTTTCAGTAATTTATTGACCGATCCATTACGTCGGTTTCAAGTTGATGGATATTGATAGCGGCGCACTTGGTTTCGCAATTCTGGCTTTGTCAGTTGTGAGAAATAGTGTTCTTTCGGTCAATAGGAAATATCTCGTGCCTAATGAAATATTCTGAAATAAGACGGGATTCATAAAAGAAAACGTAGTAATAGTATTGTAACTAAATGTTAAATACCTCTTCAAGTCTATATTTCTTATATTCTTAAGTAGAAATATTTATTAAAGTTATGTAAAATTGGTTACTTTATTACACTACATGAATCAAGCTCAAAAGACTATTAACAAAACTTTTATGCTGAATTGCAATACGTATTTTAGAATTACAAGTACTGCAGTTACCATTACAGGAAATATTGTCGACTTGAATGTGACCGCAAATATACTAGTAACAACAAATCGCAGAAGGAGCCAAGAAAATATGAATGAATAGATACAAAAAATAGAAACGTGCAGCTATCGAAAGATAGACGATTTTAATTAAAGAGCTCGTAATTGGTAATATCGGTAAATTAATGGAAGCGCAATTCCTTTATTTTCAAAAATAGTTCTGTAATGTATTATTATAATTGAATTAATTGAGTGTGTAAACCGCAATACATCAGTGAGTGAATCGTTTTCAAGTACTTAAGAATAATAATTAACATTTAAAAAGATAAGAAATTACGTATTTACAACCTGGGTTATTTAAGAGTAGCATATCCCAATAATATGATTAGTTAATAGGATGATTCGTGCGGTTTACAGTAACGTGATTGATAAGGCTTTAACTCGTCATTCTGATTTGAAGCCAATTAAACCCTCTTTGAAAGATGGGCTTAACTGGTAATGAAGTGGTAACCGCGCACTGCTTCATGTTAAACCCATCGTAATCCACTGTTCAGTGTGCCAAGCGACGTCTTCTCTTTAAAAAATACTTGGAAATTCATAGACTTAATTATCGTGACAAAATTATTATTAATTTCTTCAGGTAGTTAGTAATTTATTTAATGACACCGTATTACACCATAGATTACGTGCAAAAAAGGTAGTTTTTTTCTTGAAAACGTTTAATATAACTATTTTGCTTTAAATACAATTCATAAGTATATAAGTTCTTTACTGTAAAATATTTCGTTGTTACGAATGTCTCAAGCAAAGTATAAATTCACACTGAACAAATATAAACAAAAAAAAGGAAGAGACACCTGATAACAAACTTCTAAATGCGTATAACAGTTTTGACATTAAAACAAATTTGTATTAGTTGTAGATTTTGAAAGCATTTTAACGTCATATAATTTTGAATTCAGGGACATTTTGTAGATCAGTATCTAAGGATTCAAGTGGAAAACAATAATTAAGTGAATGTTAAGTCTATATGTTGTTTCGATTTTAATATATATATATATATATGAATGTTAAATAACCGAATCTTTAGCTGTTTTACTGTTCAATGTTTGCTTCTACATTTATAAGCTGTTTTAATGAAAAAATCAAAAAATCTTAATAAAAAATCTTTATTCTACAAAGTTAATTGTAACACAGTCTTTATCTTTAATAGTCTTCTTTCCAGTAACAATCAAGTGTAATTTTTCATTTTTGTTTAATTCTTTAATCTTTTTTTCATCCAAAACAGTCAAAAATCTGTTTGGTAAGTGTACTTTACAATCTTCCAACTCGGCAATTATTGTAAACCCGAATTTATCTTTCATTTTCTCCAAATTCAAGATTCTATGTTTCTTCCTTTCTTC
Source organism: Homalodisca vitripennis (assembly GCF_021130785.1). Classification (NCBI taxonomy): domain Eukaryota; kingdom Metazoa; phylum Arthropoda; class Insecta; order Hemiptera; family Cicadellidae; genus Homalodisca; species Homalodisca vitripennis. Next base: position 32,941 of record NW_025779362.1, read on the forward strand.
CAATTCATTTAACTTCTTATACTCTTTAAACTTACATTCTCCAATATCATTTAACTCTTTCAAGAACTCCATTTAAATAGAAAAAAATGTAAAGACGGAAAAAATGAAATTCGCTAACCTTCACTCGAGAAGTCGGGGAGAATGTGAGTAAAACCGCATTCTTTTCAAGAGGTTTCTTCGTTTAATTTCTCCAAATGTACTATAAAATCATCGAGGATTTCTGGTTCAAAATCATAAACAAATTCAACATCCAGATAATGAAAAAATACAGGTAATATCTTTTCATAATAAACGTGTGTATCGATACCTACAAACCTAATGTATTCTTTGAAAAGGAAAATAATTTTGTCAATGGTTCCAAGAGATAAGTAAAAATTTTTATTCTGTTTTCTAAATTCTGTAACAAATTTTGTTTGCTTCTTGTCTCCATATTGCAATTTTGTAAGCAGGTTATTCAAATGTGTTAATTTATTTCGAAATTTCTTAGGTTTAGGTCTTTCTAACAAAATTAAATTACAACCTCTACAAACTAAATATCTTTTATCGATAATTTCTCCTCTATTAGAACACTTGTAACAGTTGGCATTATACTCTTCCATTTAAACAAAAAGATTTTTTTATAAATGGAGATTATGGAACTAAGTCTGCCGAGATATAAATTTTTCAGCGCAAATGTTTGTGTTTACATTTCTACAACAGAGATAAATAGAAATAATTTCATTCTATTGTACAACTATTTAGGATATTTTGTCTATGACTACAAAGATTATTCCGGAAGAAATCGAGATTTTTCATCAGCGAAAGAGTATATTTTTGAAGTTTTAGAAGGAATGAAAGAGAATAATATGAACATCATCAATTATTGTAAAAGACAAAATGAATGATTGTGTCTTTGGTGTAGTGTTGTTAGTGTGCGTGTTTGCGCTATGGGGAATCACATCACATTCAACTTCTACGGTGTCTATTGTTTAGAGACTTGGCCCTGCACTGCTACTGTCCAACCAAGTTAATGGCTAGGAGCTGTAATTCGGGTCTTAGACTCTGGAATTTTTTTTGTTCCCAAGTCTCATTTTTCTTTGGTAACTACTGTGTAGAAGTTGATGGAGAGATACAATTAGGGAATTTGTGTCGGGTGTTTTGTAAGTGTAATGTTGTATTAATGAATGATGTGAATGATGAATGTAATGAACGAATTAAGGAAGAGAAGGAATGAACGAATTAAGGAAGAGAAGGAATTAAGGAATGAAGTGGAAAGGTGAGGAAGCAAATGGCGCGCCAACCACAGTTGTCATTACTCGGCTTGTTCTATAGTCATTACACTATGGCCACTCGTGTAAAGACTTGTCCCCAACCACTGAACGACAACCATGTCTTCCTCAATAAAAAGCGCGCCTGAAGCTCTGGGATTTGAACCCAGAACCTCAGGCTTTGAAGGCAAGCGTCTTACCAACTGAGCTACGGAGAGTCTCGAAAGGTATAAGCTATATCTCTGCTATATAAGTTGTTCAATTAGGAGTGCTAGTTTACAAGTTTATTAATAATTTTATATTTCAAAAACCACTCAACCGATTTTAATGAAATTTGGTACACATATAGTAAATACTTAACTCTTTCGACTTAACTTATCCATAAGGGTGAAATCATCCCCTATTTCTTAATATTCATAAAAAAATAAAAAAAATTATCAGAAAAATCTGAAACTTCAAAAACAAGCGAGTTCAACTTAAAATTTCATGAAAATAACAAAATTTTCAAAAACTACCCCAATCATCCCTTATCTTAAAACTCTTATATCTCGAGAACTATTGGAGCTTTTTTGCTGAAATTTGGTATATAGGATCAGTAAATATTAAAGTATTTTTTAAAATCATAACTTTCGGTCCAACCCTTAAGATGACCTTTGAATAGTTTTTTGTTAATATCATCCCCATTTTTTAAGATATTCTTTTGAAACTAAAAATGAATACTTATATCAATGTTCTTTAATAATTCTGTAAAGTTTGTAGAATTATCCAATGAATAATATAGACAATAAGACGATTTTTTCAAAAATTTTACTGAATTTCTCTAATATCGTTCTTAATCACATCATAGGCTAAAAATTTCTCAGAGACAACAACAACATAACAAATCGCGTTTGTAACAGCTTTTTGAAAATCCATATTGATAATTATATCGTTCTTTGAACCAGAAATATTTGTCAAACTCTTTGTTGTATCAATGACATAAATAGGTCTATTCGCTAAAAATTCTTTAGGATTGTAATACATTTCCTTATTATTACAGTAAACTTTCTTAAAATCTTGATACATCTGATACATGATTCTGAAAAGACCTCCTGAAATGTTTAAATTTTGTAATTCATCTGGATAATAAGAACCGTTCAATTTTACTCTGATATTTTTTACATCCAAACTATCAAACTTTGAAGGATTTTTTTCTTGATTATTCTGTCTACCTGTTTGAAAACCTATAATAACGAACTTGGGATTGAAGATATTTCTATAAATGTTTGTAATATCGAACGAATAAGTTGTTCCGGAAATACCTTTTTGTTCAATACACTGCCAATCTAGAAAATTAAACATAATGTTTTGACTTTTTGTAATTTCATCAATCAACCTAATTTTACTCGTGGTTTTATAATCAATCATTGGAACTCTAATAAAAAAATCTGTAATTGTTATTTTTCCATCAACAGGCATAACATTTCCAGTTGCAGTCTTCAGAATCACATCATCGTCTTCTGCTCTTATAAAACTTAGATAAAATCCTCCTTTATAGATCGGAATAGTAACATTTTCAAAAAATCCTAATCCAAAATGAGATAAATTTCCAGCTGCTTCAAAAACACCAAATTTAAAATCTGATTCAAAGCCATTAGAAGTTTGAGAAATAAACATCACTTTTTGAATACGAAATAGTTCCTTTAATTGTGCTTAATTGGCCACAGTTTTCGACTTCTTCTATCAATTTATTGTGTTTTCTTACTTCAATCTTAGAAAATAAAAACGGTATAAAATTATCGATTAATCTAACATTATCAGTTCCAAGATATGCTTGACCATCTTGTTTTGTTAAAGTTCCAGAAATATAAAACTGGAAGTTAGACGAGCAAAAGTTATCTCCAAAATCAATATTAAACTCAGTTCTTTTATTCGGTTCATTCAAATGTTGTTTACTAATTGGATAGAAATTTTTAAACTCCGCCCTTTCAATATCACTAGCATATTTTCTGTAGTCCGCCATTTAATAAGAGAAATTTTAAACATCGTGTATCATTTTTTCATCGATCTAATGTACGTTTTTATAAGAAAAGATATAAATTTTAGTAAAATAATTAAAAAGATTAGAGTCATTTTTTAATGATCTACTTCGTCATATTCAGGATTCTCTTCCTTAAATTTTGCGATCTCGGTCACATATTTCAATAAAATTTGCACAGGATAGTAACCGCTATCTATAATATTGTTCCAATCAACTGTATCTTTATTTTCATCCAAAAACTTTATACTCAAGTGTTGATAGAGACAAAGAACAGACATATGATCTTTTAATTGATAATGTATATTTTCTTGAATGAACTCTGATGATAAAGTTTGATATTTAGCAATGTTATACCAATTCAATTTGTTTACGTATAATCTCATCATATCTTCGGATAATTCATATTTTTGAGAAATATCATCCCAATGTTCTTTTTTCAAATCTCTTTCGTGTTGCATGATAAAAAGATCGAAAGCACTGTAATGTCCCGCCATCTCTATTTATTAAGAAAAAATTTCAAAATCAAGTTTTTATAAATTGGCTCTTTTTTGAGTTACATTCAGCACATTTTCCAGAAATTCTCTTAACTCCGTTAATGTTTGCATAGTATTTTATATCGTTTGTGGCAGTTTTCTCTTTGCACCTCACACAGTATATGAGCGCCATTTATATAAGGAAAATTAGTCATCGTAACCACCTAATCCATTAAATCTGTTATCAATATTTTCAAAAGTTTTATTAACATCTTCTTTAAATTTATTAAAGTTTTCTTCTAGTTTATTTACTTTATCGAGATATAAAGAGTATCGATCATCTATACTTTTAAGTAATTCATTATTATGTGTTATTTGCTCATTTAAACGTGTACCAAAATCTTCAAAAAAGTTTATTTTCTCATTGAAATGTGTATCAAAATCTTCCAGAATTTTGTTAATTACTTCACCAACTAATACATTAACACTATTTTTATATGTATTAAAGTTTTCTTCTAGTTTATTTACTTTATCAAGTAATTCACCAACATCGTCTACTGATCTTCTATTTCTGGCTTCTAACTTGTCATAGACTTCTGTTGTAAAATCTTTAACATGCTGTTTATGATTCTCATAATTTTGTTTTAGTTCATTAAACATTTTAATAGGATCTTCTAATTGAATCATTACAACAACATCAAATGGATTAATTCCTTTACTAACACCGCTAATTCTTTTTCCTTTAAAATCTAAGGCATTTTTAACATTCGGATCATGTAAATCAACAATATCGATGTTTTCTGATAATTTTAGAGGTTTCAAAATTTGTTCTTTAACAACAACATCATGTTTGTCAATACCAGGTCGAATACCGACAATTCTTTTCTTATTAGCCAAACTAACATAATTCTTTTCAACTTTGATCGCTTCAGTAATTTCATCAGCTTTTTCGATATGAGACATTAAATTGGTAAATAATTTTTTTACACCATCATCAACTTCTTTTTCCAATGTTTTTATTTTATCAGCAACTTCATTTGAACTCATGAAATTTGCAAGTTTGTTATCATATTCTGCTTTAAAAATCTTCAATCTCGACAGCAAACATATCTGAATCTGGAAGGTTTTGTAATAAATTTTCTAACTTGTTATCAAACTCATTTCTCAAACTATCAAAATTCAAACTATTATCTACATTTTGAATAATTTGTGTTCCAAATACGTCAAAAATATTTTGTGAATCCATATTTATTAAGCAATAATTTGTTAACAACTTCTTTAAAATCTTTACCATTACTCAGTTCATTCAAAACAAAAACACATAAATGACCACAAATTGGGGGATCTTTATAGTCTTGAATCTGAGAATCATTGTAGTAGACGCTTGATTTTTTCAAATATTTAATCAATTCTATAGGTGGTTTGTCCTCAATTCTTCCATACGAATCAAAATAACATGTATTCTTATCATTTTTATAATAACAAACCCAATGCGTTCCACTTCCCATAATCGAGTCTAAATTCACAATTCCACATTCAAATTTCTTAACTTTTTCAGGTAATGTATCGCGCATAAAAATTCCTCTAAAATGTTTAATATTTTTGCAGATTTCTTCCAATTCTCCGAATGTTAAGGGTTCAAATTTTTTTTCCGATGTTTGATTTCACGTAATTCAAAGTTTTTTCATCTAATCCAGATCCTGTAACATCTTCCAACTCTTTATCTAACCAATTTAAAATGTTTCGAACAATAGGAATCACATCTTTTTTAACGATTGGAGCAGCTTTACGAACATAAGGAACAACATTTTTAACAACTGGAATATTTTCTCCAAAATCTAATAAATCTTTCAAAAGTCCACCATTTTTGAGTTCTTTCAACTGATTATAAGAAAATTCTATTCTGGTTCCTTTATTGTTTTTCTTATGTTTTTCGAGTTTATTGTATTGTCTATTTGTTAAAAATATCTTATCTTCGCCATTTTTTAGTTGATCTATTTTAAATTGAATACTAACGGGTATTTTCTTCTTAAAAGCGGATTTTATTTTTTCTTTCTGATTTTTGCTGAAGTTTACGTTCACCTCCATTTATATAGTTAAAATTTCAAGTTCTCTTCGATTCCCATTCCTAGTTTTCTCTTCAAAAACATTGCTCCAGCTGTTGGAAGCGCAACAAATCTTTCACCTAAACTAGCATCTTTTGATAAAAATCTATCCATTGCTTTATCTTGCAAAACTTTATCTGCTATATGTCTGGAATTTGTGTCTCTATGTTTTGCATAAAAAATATCGTGTTCCATAGCAGCTTGATCTAATTTATTTATACCAGTATCTCCTCTTTTTAGTCTTTTTTCGATTTTTGTGCCGGGCCCCAGATACTGATAAGTTGGTACGTGTAATTCAAAAGGTAAATTGTTGATAAAATCATTCAAAAGTCCACTACCCTCAATCATAGATGAACTTATTGCCGGCAAAACTCGTTTTAAATATTTAATTCCATCAGGTTTTTCAATCATTTCATCAAGTTTGTTCGAAATAAAATCTTTAATCGCTTTCTTTTCGTTCAAAAAATTGTTGTTTCCAGCCTTTTCTTGAGCATAAATATAATTCATAATTCCATCGAGTTTTGTCAAATCGTCGATATATCTGTATTCAATCTTATTATCACTGTATTTTCTTACACCTGATCCTTCGATTCGTTTTTCCCAAATTGGTTTAATCAAATTGAGATATTTTTTACCTTTACTTGACTTTGGTTTCTTAGTTGATGGATCATTATTTTTGTAAATTGAATCAGATTTCCATAAAATTTCTGTATACTTTTTCAAGTCTTCTTCAGAATATAAACCGTCTTTTGGAACATCAGTGCCTGTTTAGTTCCTTCATATGTTTTTTCATTAATAATGATATCATTATGCTCAAAATTCACGGGCAAATTTCCAATCATAAAACTTTTCTTTTTTCTGTCCCAATACAAACCAAATTTATCATCCTTTGCTCTAGGAAGAAATTTTTTACCAATTTCATCAATTATTATATCCGTTGTTCCAGGACTTATTGGTTCAACTATGGTAGAGTCTTCAATGATTCGAGGTCTAAATGGTGTTGAAGATGGTAATTTTGGCAATTCAAACTCAGATTCTGGTATCGAAATATCAGCAAATTGTCGTACAACTGGAACCAAATTCATCAAATTTTGATTATCGCTTAAAACATTTTCAATTTTGCCCTCAACATTTTTTATTGCAGATGTTACAGGTTGATTAATTTTTTGAATAAATTCTTGTTCTTTTTCATCAATTCGAATCTGTTCTTTAAATTCTTTGATTAATTTCTTTTCTATTTGATCCAGTTTTTTTGCTTCTTCTGAAGTTACGTTCGCCATTTATTTAGGAAAATTTTAAACGTGGAACGTAAAACGTGAACACGAAACGTGAACACGGAACGTAAAACGTGAACGTGGAACGTGAAACACGAACGTGGAACGTGAAACACGAACGTGAAAACATGAACGTGAAACGTAAACACGAACGTGAAACATGAACGTGAAACATGAACGTGAACGTGGAACGTGAACGTGGAACGTAAAAAACGAGAACACGAAACGTAAACGTGAACGTAAAAACATGAAAACAACTAGATTATCACACGTTTATATTGGAAAATTTATTCAAATATTTACCATTTTTAGGCTTCAAAGTTAGATTAATAGTTAAAAATCCATAGTCTTCTTTCCAAATTTTATCACACAATTCATTAAAGTGGTTAAAACTCATATCAGATCCCACATAATTGTTGTAAATCTTTCTCGAATAGTGATCGTCTTGCTTAAAAACACACAACATATTCAAATTATTTCTAATAACTTGTTTATCAACCTTTGAAAAGCATTGGGAAAGATAGATACAAGATATGTTTTTGTGACGAGACATTACGAAATATTCCTTAATAACGTCCTGATTTTCCAAAATACAATCATCAAAAACGATTAACGAATTGGGTTTACATTCGCTTAACGGAACTATGTCCTCAGAAGCATTATAAAAATGTGATATTTTTTTGTTTAAGTTTTTCTCAATATTTTCAAATCTTTCTTGTAATTTTTTATAGGCGTCTTGTTCTAAAGATTTACTAAAAACATACAAATTGGAATAAGGAATCAACCTATTGTAGATAAAATTCAATAATAAAGTTGTTTTTCCACATCCACTTGAACCAACAATTAACAATCTGATTGGTTGATCTTTCTTATTTTCTTCAAACGTTTGAAGTTTTATCTGATCTTTTTGCTTTAAAAATTTCTCCATTTAAATAGAAGATTTTCATCTTGAAGCAACGCTTGCGAAAATGAAGCTGTTCAAGTTGACTTCAGAAAGCTCTAAATTAGTTTTAAACTTGGAACATCCTATACACTTAGAGGAAGAATCAAATTATTTTATCGGTTTAAGCGGTTTTTATTCTGACAATTTTGTAATAAATATTAGTGAAAGTTCTCCTTATTGTATAGGATTTAGTGAGAAGAACATAACAAAATATTATGGTTTAAACAAAGGATATTATACTTTCGATCAAATAAAAAATTCCCTTAAAAATTATCTTAAAACATTCAAACAATCAGATAAATCTTTAAACTTTGACGAAAACAAGTTTGAAATGCAAAAAAATTATCTCTCTAATAAAATTCAAATAAAATCACCAGTAAGAATAATGTTTTCAGCAATTATTGTAGATTTATTAGGGTTTGTTCAAGAAACTATTGAGCCAAATCAGGTATATTTAGGAAATAAAACGCCAAAATTTAGACCGTTCGATGTAATTGAAGTGCACTGCAATCTCGTTGAACCTAGTTTTGAAAATCATCATACCGAACATCTTCACAAAGAATCTGAAATTTTATACACTTTTTTCCCAAATGTTGCTTATGGATCAAAAATCAGTGAAAAACCGAATGAAATCGATTATATTCCAATTAGAAAAAATATTAAAAGAATTCAAAAAATCGTTCTAACTATACAAGACTCTGAGGGAAATTTATTAAATAATGAGAGTAAAACAACAATTTATTTAAGATTGATGAGAGGCGATTAGATTAAAATGACGATAATGACGAGAAAATAGCCCTTAAATGTATAAATCACTGGAGTCTATCCCATAGACCCCGAGAAAATATTCAAAAACATACGTTCTGACAAGGGTATCGAATCGCGACTCTTACAAACATTACATCCTAGTTCAATTTTTATTAATGAATCTGGACTTTACACTCGAAATAAAAATTACTAGTTAAATTTTATTTCTATCTAAATGGAGTCAGTTGTAGACCTACTCAATAATCAACTAAAATTCAATAACAAACATTTCTTTACGATTGTTGACGAAAACAATGTGATCTGGTTTAAGGCTAAAGACGTAGCAAAAATTCTAGAATATGAAAATACTATGCAAACGATCCAGAATAAACGTTGACGAAGATGATAAAAACTTCTATTTTAATCTAAATATAAGGGGGGGCTATAAATAGCTTACCTTCAATCTTCATCCCTGTACTGTTTTTATTAATGAACCAGGTCTCTCAAAATAAAAATTGCTTGTTAAATTTTTTCTATCTAAATGGAGTCAGTCATAGATCTAAGAAATAATCAACTAAAATTCAATAATAAAGAAATTTTAACAATTGTTGACGAAAATAATGAATTTTGGTTTAAGGCTAAAGATGTTGCAGAAATATTGGAATATAAACAATACAGAAAAAGCGATTAGAAATAATGTCGATGAAGGTGACAAATCTCAATACTTTTATCTAAAAGATAAGGTAGCCCTCGAGGGCCACCTCGCAAATATTCACAAAGATACTATTTTCATTAATGAATCAGGACTTTATTCGTTAATTTTAAGATCTCATAAAATAGAAGCAAAAAGCTTTCAACAATGGGTTACGAGAGATGTTTTACCAAGCATTCGTAAATTTGGTGTGTACAAACTTGAAAACAAGATTAAATATTTAGAGGACAAAGTTAAGCACTTGCAAATTAAAGATGAAATCAAAACGGAAATAATTGCAAAACAAAGTGTAAAAATTGACTTAATGAAACCAGATCTTGTTTGTAAAGATTTTGATAAGAAAAAACACCATGTTTTTGTGTTAATTAAGAAGAATCACATGTGGGAATGGCCTTATTACGTTATCAGAGCTCAAAAGAGAGAAATACCGAAAAGATTGAAAGAACTTGAAATTGATTACCCAGAAATGGAAATTTTATTAAGACATGGAGATCCAAATAGTATAAAATCTCTACAACCAAATGAAAGAATCTTTGAATATTTTATACAACGGAAATCATTTTACTACAAATATGACTGAATCTCGACTGATTTATAGAATATCTAAATTACACGATGAAAATGTTTCTAAATTTTTACTAAAAACTCTCGATTTATTATATTTTGTTTGTAAATGTTTAGCATAACTAGGTAACCATCGTAGAATTCTTTTTTCATATTCACAAGGCATTTCGTTTTTTATAACTTTCGCTGAAAATTTTTTTAGCACAATCTTTGCAAAAAGCATCTTTTCTATCTTTACTATACTGCCAGTTATTAAATTCAGAAATATTTTTAATTTCTTTACAAAAGTAACACTTTTTCTCTTCTAAAGTTAATTTGTCCATTTTATCATATAATTCCTTACAATAACAGTCTTTTCTATTCTCTTCTTGACACTTTGTACATTTCTTTTGAGACTCCATCTAAATAGAAAAAATTATTACACGATGAAAATGTTAAACTCTTGAATTATGATATTTTGTTTGTAAATGTTTTTGATAATTATTTAACCATTTTATAGTTCTTCCACATTCACATTGAGTATCTTCATAATATAATCTATGGTGATTCTTCTTTACACAATCTTTACAATATGAGTCTTTCTTATCTCTACTATAGTGATCACTATTAAACTCTGAAATTTTTTTAGTTTCTTTACATTTAAGACATTCTTTCTCTTCCAAAGTTAATTTTTCTATTTTATCATACAGCTCTTTATGATACTTCCTATAACAATCTTTACAATTATAAATAATTCCATCTTTTCTACTCTTATCTTTATAAAATTCTTCAAAACCTTTTAATTCTTTGCACATTGAACATTTCTTTTGGGCCTCCATTTATATAGAAAAAATCTTTGACTTTCTCAATTCATATTCATAAAACTTTCCGGTTATTTCTTCATTATTTTAAATCTTTTATACTATAAGTTACAGGATCTGTGTTATTAATTTGATAAATCACAAAGATTTCTCTTGACCAATTGTTCTTATATTTGTTCGAAAATGTTTGTTTTTTTACTAACAATTCTTACATGATCATTGACTTTAAATTTAGTTTTTCGTGTGAATTTCTGGTGGAACATACTTAAAAACCGACTCTAATAACTCTTTTTCTGCATCTTTATCTACGTCTTTAGGCTTCATTTTGATTGTGCTATGAACAGTATCGTTATATTTCTTTACGATTTTTTGAAGAATATCGATCCATTTAAAGTTTTTATTAATCTCAAAAATTACTTTCATTCTCTCATTTTGAGTTCTGTTATATCTCTCTACAATACTTGATTTCTCTTCGTTTTCAGTATGATAAATCTTAATGTTGTATTTTCTCAAAACATCGTTAAATTCTTTATTTTTAAACTCTAAACCCTTATCTGTATGAAGTAAGTTTGGAGGTTTGTGATTGATCCTTATGGCATCTTTTTACTATATCTTCGAAAGCTTTTGAAATATCCTTGCCGTTTTTTCTTTTGATAGCTCTTGACCAAGCATATTTTGAGAAAGTATCAATAACATTTAACATATACTTAAATCCATCATTTTGATCTGAATAGTTAGACATTATAACTAAATCTGCTGCCCATAAATCGTCAATTCCTAATGTTATAATTTTTCTCTTTTTAAACTTTTTTCGTACTGGTGCATGAATTTCTCGAGCTTCAATCTCTATCTCATCTTTAGTCTTCAATTCTTGCTTAACAGGTTTTGGATTTGGATTCTTTATAAACTTACTCTTGTTTGTCTTACATTTTGAACATTTTGCAGCAATTCTATACAATCCATTTTGAGTTTGAACGATTTTTGAATCTATATTTTTCGTTTTCTTTTTACACTTGTGACAGTGAATTAAATCATCTTCCATTTACATATCAAAGTTTCCAAGTTTATTTAATTCGTCTAATATATCTGTTTTATAGCCATACGGTACTGTATCGATCTTATTTTCTAGGACAATTCTCTTATCATCTTTAGCGTTCAGTGCCAGCTTGTTTATGGTAACAGTGTACAACTCATGTTTATAACTTTTGATGACTGTCATCTCCCTAAATTCTTCTTTATCTTTGAACAAACATCTCTTCAAGTTTTCGATATTTATTGTTTTATTTACAACGCTTCTCTTAATTCCTTTACACCTAACTGGGTTTTTATCTAGATATTTGTACGAGTACATCTTAGACCTTAAACCACAAAATTCTTCTAAAACTTCGCTATTTAACTCATCTTTGAATTTCCCTATTACCTTCTTATTTTTAGTAGTGAAACATTCATGATCTTTTGGATAATCACTTGTATCAAAGTCATCTATATTTTCTTTAATAATTTTAAAAGGATCTCGTTTCAATTCTAGAAAATAACTGTCTGTATCCATGTAACACAGATTCAAATCTGGATCAAACTTCTTTAATTTGTTGTAATAAAACTCGTACATTAGCAATTTTGAGAGGTCGAGAACTGAAAATCCTATGTAAATCGGTTTGTTAAATTTAACCTTTTGTTTGTACATGTGACTCGCTATACAGTTGTCGTCAAAGATGTTAAAGCATTTGAAATTTGTTTTCTTAGCTTGTTTCATTGAAAATTCTTCATTTCCAAGCTTAATATCACATCTGTTTCTCACATTTTCCATAGATTTTCCAAACACTGAGTTGTTCATCAGCTTATAAAAGTCCTTTTCAAAGTCGCTTGTAGCTTTGGTTCTCATGTTTGTGTTAAAATCAATGTATTCTTTCATAAAAGGCTTCTGATCGAATGCAATAACTCTATTCACATGTTTCAAAATCATACCTTGTTCCAAATAGAACTTCAAATTTCTCGAATGAACAACGTATTCAGTTTTATCCAGTAGAGTTGTGCAAAGTTTGTTTTTAAAATGTTCTGGAGCAAGAGGTAAATCCTTGTGATGTTCGTGTAAATTTGTTGGATATCCAAGATCGACTTTGAGAATATAGCCATAATCTTCGTCGCCAGTGAGTTCCAAAATTGTTTCTTTCCATTCTGCAGTTGTGTAAGTTTTTGGATCCATCCACTTGATATCACTAAACGGCAGTTTTTGCATTAGGCCATACCCATAAAGGTTATTAGCATCAACGTATAACAAATAGTTTTCGGGCTTTGTCTTATCGAAATCTTTCAAATATTTGTTATTTGCTTTAACATATCGCTTAATACACTGAGAAATGCCCCCGCGAATGCCTTTTTCGATCATCAAATACATATTATAATCGTTAATTAGCTGAAGCTCAATTTTCGTTAATTTTAACATAGCATCCCATGCAAGACTGGGAGCTGTTAGATAGTGTGCTGGATCAAGTTTATAGCAATTCAAACAAATATTCCTAAAATTTTCAAAGATATCAGCGAGCAATAGAACATCTTGAATGTTATAGAGATCAGAGTAATTTCCCAGATTTTTCTCTTTTAAATTTGTTCCAAACATTTAAGTAGTGTTGATAATCTTTCTCAGATATGCTCTCATCTGTCAAGAGTGAATAGAAATCTTGAATTTTCAGCTCTTCTTTGTAATCAAGTTTTTCAATACTATCGATAAATTCATAGGGAAATATTCCTTTTCCTGACAATATTTTAAAAATCTCTTCTTTGTCATTTGGCTGTCTTTCTATAATTTCATTCAATATTCTTCCATCCTGTATAAAATGATTTGTATGTTTGAAGTCTTCTTTCTTTAAATTTTTCGCTAATTTTTCGATAGACGAGGCCATGAATCTAAACGTGTCTACGAAAGAGAATTTTATGAACTTTCTAGGTTTGTCACCATCAAATTCATACCCGTATCCAGAATTTACAGAGTAATTTATATATCGTTCATCGGTGTTTGCAATCAAATCAACATTACCGTATTGTTTTTGCCAATTCTTTTATGTACAAATGCGTATCGTAATTAGACATATTGTGACAGAAAACGGGAATATTCTGAGGAAATTTTCAAATTCAGATTACAAATTCTATGAGCTGCACCTCGAAATTTTCCAGTCAAATGACAGTGATCTCTGCATTTTTTGAATGCATCATAAGCAGAACTCCAACTCCAATTATCTGGTAAAAACCCTAAAGTTTTTTTCAGTGTCTTGATACGATATTTCTTCACAAAATGTGGCAAAGATTTGAATTTTGATACGAAATTTCTTCTTCGTCAGTCAATTTCATGGGCTTCATGTTCTTTGAATTATATTTTTTAGCTATGTACTTCGATAATTTATTGAGTTCTTCAAACAATTTTGCAGGAACGTTCGGCAACTCTTCTTCATTTTTTGCTCGATAACATATCGGCTTGTACATACGATTGGTCACATTAGACACTAAATATAGAGTAAAACCATAAGGAATATGCTTCTGAATCTTGGTTGTAGTCGATTTTTGCGGATTGTTTTTGCATGTGGGAATCTTCTCTAATATGCTTTCAAAATCCATATAAATAACGTACGGATGGCTAAATTTCTTTTGGTAATTGGTAAATTTAGTTGTTTGACCCGGAAACGGCATAATTGGCTTGCAAACTTCATGTTGCTTACAAATTTCTAAATGATCTGATAAAGCACTATATTTGTAGAAATGGCTTAAACATCTTCGACACAAGAACGTCTTGTGAGCATTTTTTGATATCTGTGAACTCGCTAATCTACTTAAATCTGTTATCAAAACATAATGGGATTTATCATCTTGTTTAACATACAATAAATCAACTTCTAACTTGGCGTCATAAACTTCTGAAATTTGCAACGGTACTATGTGTAGTTTTTCATCAAAAGTATAGACATTTACAGACATTTTCGGATACTTGTACTTTGCTTTGCTGCTTCGTTTTTCAAATAATTGTATATCTTTTAAAGACATAGGATAGTCGAATCCAGAAAATATCTCATCGTTCACGAATTTTTCGTATTGTTTTGCTCTGTCAACATGAGTCTCGGGTTTTTCAATAGCACATCTTATTGAGTAAATAAAGCAAAAATCATCTCTATTTTTTATATTTATACAAGCTTTTTTATCTTTGATATTCTTTGGTAAATCGATGTATGATCCTGCATTCATCATTTCGTGTTTGTTAAGGCTCAAAAACTAGTTGTTTACAACTTTTAAATGTCCATCCGGAACCTTTATTTGGATTATTCGTTTGTTCTCGATGTGTTAATTTATTAAATTTGCTTAGTAATAAAGTCGTTTACGTCAAAGATTTCGTCTGCTTTGATAGTAAAATACATTAGACATGTTTGCGGTTCACCATTCACTAAAGTTCGTTCGTATTCACATTCCAAAGAGAGATAGCCCTTCATATTTTTAACATTTTCTTGAAATTTCTCGATTAAACTTTTAATTTCTGACCGCATAATTGAAAGATATTTGTAAATTGACATGGAATTGTCGTTCAAGTTTGTTAAAATGTATTGCTTGAAAAGACCGTGTATTGAGGATAAAACTTCTACATCAATGATATTTTCGGATTTTACTTTAAGAGTTTTATCAATTTCTTCGATCATTTCAGACTTAGTTTTATCGTTTGTTTCTAAGGACAATTTTTCAGCGATTGATTGAATTTTTTCATCATTAAATAGATTGAGATCTTTTTTATCTTCCTTAAAGCTTTTCTTTAATTCACGCAATTTTTTCTATATTGTACATCTTTTCGTGACCATCGATTTGATTCTCTTTAGCCCAAGTCCTCAAATAATTTTAGTTCTTTATTATAAATTTCTTTGTTCTTCAAATGATTTTTCGAATTGTAATGACGAGTATAGTGATGTTCAAAAATGTCTTTTTTGCAGTATGGGCACTCTATCTTTTTCCGCTCCATATTTAAAGAGCAAAAATTTGTAAACTAAAATTTTGAGGAAGTGGTGATTTTTGTGACAACTTGACACAAATCAGCACAATTTCTGGTCAAATGTTTTTCAGATTGTTCTATTTAAAGAGCAAAAATTTGTAAAATTAAATTTTGAGAAGTAGTGATTTTTGACACAAATCAGCACAATTTCTGGTCAAATGTTTTCAGATTGTTCTATTTGTTATAGAAAAATCTTTTAACTAAATTTAGTTAAAAGATTTTTCTATATAATAAAATGGCAGCGCTGTTTTACAAGAGTTTGAATAAGGTTGGTGAACTTAGATTCAAAGAATATAAGAAATTAGTGGAATTGGAAGAAAAAAAGAGATATAGAATCTTGAATTTGGAGAAAATGAAAGATAAATTCGGGTTTACAATAATTGCCGAGTTGGAAGATTGTAAAGTACACTTACCAAACAGATTTTTGACTGTTTTGGATGAGAAAAAGATTAAAGAATTAAACAAAAATGAAAAATTACACTTGATTGTTACTGGAAAGAAAGACTATAAAAAGATAAAGACTGTGTTACAATTAACTTTGTAGAATAAAGATTTTTTATTAAGATTTTTTGATTTTTTCATTAAAACAGCTTATAAATGTAGAAGCAAACATTGAACAGTTAAAACAGCTAAAGATTCGGTTATTTAACATTCGTGCTTTCCTGTTAGATTTTATTAGATTTGTTTATGGTTCAATGGACAGTATTTTACATTGATTTTCTGTCTGTCCCAAAAGTGGTCTAGAACCGGCATATTCATATCTACTTATATATATATATATATATATATATATATATATATATATATATTCAAATTTTTCAGTTTTATAGGATTTCTATTCCATAACACTTAAGACTGCCCATATTCTTCATAGTATCCATTAAGGTAATAATAGCATACATAAATACCGTACCAAATACACTGAAGTAAAAAAATAAAGACAAATTTATGGCTTGTAATAAAAGAATCACATCTGACTACTTCAACAACTTCCATCAGAACCCAAACGCGCTCATTTCCCGCCAGTTAGAGTTCATTTAACACGTAATGGCACGAAATGTACACAATAATCATTTCAAATATTATCGTCATGTTACATCACCACCACCAACTCTAATCAAATGATGAAACTGTTTTTTATTTCCCGGTTGACATGAAATTTCTCTTACCTATTAAATAATCTTAAGTAAAATGTAATTAATTAATGCAACCAAAAGACATTATGTATGTATATATATATATATATATTATATATATATATATATATAATATATATATAAATGTGTGTGTGTGTGTTTACTTTTTGAAAATTGTAAATATTAAATAGAAAAAATACTTACAACTATGTCACTATAAATTTTACACACGTCTAAATGTTCCATACGTATAAATATACTTAAAGTTTATTTAAGAGGTTTAAATTGTACAATGCAGAGGCTTAACACTAAAACACTTGTCCACATTTATAATTTTCTTCAGAACTATTTAAGATAGGAACACAGTTAAATGCTTAATACCATTTAAAAATTGTCCGTGAAAACGTCATTTTACTGGACACCAAACACTTACGTGCCAAACAACGAATAATGAGATTAATGTACTTAAACTAAACAAATTCAGTTCTCATCTCAAATATCTGTAAAAATAAATACATTTTATTTTTTAAGAAAAGTATTACGAAAATGTACGAGTAATTTAATATACGACATTGCTTTCAATAGTGGACGAACACAACATTACACGTATCTGTTTACGGTTTATCGGTGAGACATGTAATAAACTTACGCTTGCGGTTGATGTAAGGGGGGAAAATTACACAAAAGCGCCGAGACGGGTAGGCGTTATAACATATAAACGTGCAAAGTAAATTTCTATTTTAAAAAAGTGACATATCTAATTGCTAAAACAAATATACGAAGGAATTTAGTATACAAACTGTGCAATAGAATATTTTTAACATACGTTTAATTTGACTACAAAACAATTTCAGCAACATAAACAAAATAACAAAGGAAGCCAATAATTTGCAGTAACTTATTGGCCGGTTTCACTTGGAGAGATGGATATTGATAGAGACGCACTTGGCTTGGCGATTCTGGCTTTGTCAGGTGTGAGAAATGGTCGTCTCTCGGTCAGTGAAAGCGATATCGCGTGTGATTAAATATCCTGAAATAAGACAGGATTCATCAAATAAAACGTAGTAAGGATTGTGAGGAATAATGAAGACTTACATGAATGAAAACATAATTAATTTTAAAGTAGATATTTTATCTTAAGTTTGTACAAAGTGGATTCATTAAGTTAATTGACCAACGTCAAGAATAATTTACAAACAAAAATTATTAATCCCTAAATATTCTTCCCATCAAAGAGTAATATTATTGTGTAATTATATTGGCATATGTGTTAAAACCCAGGTATGTAAAACAAGATAGGGGCCACTAATGTTTTGAAAATAAATTAGGTTTGAAAAAGGTGATAACATACAAGCAATACATTGACAGAAATGGTAAGAACATGTAGAGATGACAGACTGTATACTCTGAAGTATAAGCAAGTAAGTATTTCCACTTGTGGTTGATTTATAACTTCCAGTTGAACCATCGAATTCGGCAAAAACTACATTGCCACATATGAGTAACCCAGTGTATGTCCCGGGATGGCAAATCAGTAACCCCAAATCTCGAGATATTGGGGTTAAAATGGAGTTAGTATAATAAACTCACAGCGGAAATTAAAATTTGTAACTGATAATTTACGTTAACTGTAAACATTAATTCATATACGGACAGTAATGACAAGTCACATAGTTTGTTCCTTTTTTCTAGGGATTTTCAACAATATTTTTTAAATTATTTAACAACAATCAATAATTTTTAAAGTAATTTTATTGCTATAGTTCATATTAGACAACAATAACATATGAAAAGATCACACTTCATATATAGGTTCTATATAGGATTATATACAGGTTAACATGACCCGATAATGTGAGATAAAATCATATGATAATTCTAAAGTCACGTGACTGATAAGGCTTTATTTACTGCTATTCTGATTCGATTAAACCTGAATAGCATTTTTATGGGTCAATTAAACCCTCTTTGAAAGAAGGAATTAACTCATAATTAAGTTGTTACTGCGCACTGATTTATGTCAAACCCATTGTAATTCTCCGTCCATAATGCCCTAAGTATTAAAGCCTTTATTACGTAAATCACTTGAAAAGCAGAGATTTGTACAATAATTTGATTTAATCATATATGTTTTCAAAGCATATGTAACTTTATAAATGCTTACTTAAAAACAAAATTAATGAAAATATTATTTTACAATATTAAACTTACATTCGTCTAAACCCATTAGGACAAATGTACTTACAGTTTCAATCACTCAGTTATAGTAAAAATTATATTTATAACTAAAACAATGCGGATGAACTTTAACCAACATGACCTGAAAAATAGAGTACATTCTAAACTATAATTCTGACAAGTTTCAAACCGGAGACCTGATTACACGATCTAAGGCGTGGGCATGAGTTAGGTTAGCGTAGGTTTCAAGTCCTGTCTGAACCAGTGCACTTTATATCAGTACCGTCCAAGAGTCCCGCGTACAGACTGTACAGACTCTCTCTTTTAATCTCCTTGTTCAGAACAAGTTGCAACGAAACGACCTTGGATTTCCCGCCCATCAGAGCAATGTTAAAACTTCATGCCCTTTGGTTTAATCGCGTTTTATTAAACCAAACACGAGTTAAAAGATACGTCTCGTGTTAAAAGATATTTTTAATATGAATCCATACGCTTTTTTATTTTTTTCACAATACTGTTTCCACATTTAAATGAAAAGTATAACAAAATTTGAGATTTTTTCTGAATAACCAATAACAATGTCAAAACTAAACTGAAATTGCGCTTCCATGGGTATGAGTTACATTTTTAAATTACGTAATCTCTCCTCATTATGCGACTGAAAAATATGGTCATAAAAGGCAGGATGTTTAAAATTGTCTTGTAAGGTTTTGAAAGTTTCAACGTTTTTAATTTTGATTTTGTCAAAATCAAGATGGCCGGCTTTTAAGATCTTGCCCAGGACTTCCAGTCTTTGGGATACAAGGCCAGAGTGATCCTAAAAGGAGAAGCATCTACATTTTATATAAAAAAAACTCATGGATACTTTAGACTACATTATACTGTACCGAGTTAACAGTTTTGAAATAAATGTAAAACCAAATTAACTATCAGTGATAAAAGAAGCAAGTCTGGCTATTTGAACAAACCCCATTAAGTCCTTTCTGAGCTCATTTCCCGCGGTTTATAGTTCATTTAACACGTAATAGCGCCAAATGTTTCAAATGATCATTAAAAAGATCGCCTTTTTAAAGCTCCATTACCAACAACGAAATTTAATCCAAGAATGAAATAGTCTTTTATTAGCACATTTACATGATCATTACTTTAGGTAAACTCAAAAGAATATTAATTAGATCAATCAATACTCGCCCAACACTAAAAGCAGAATATTCCAGCGGTGCTCAGACTTCGTAGTGCACTGAATTATGCACCTGATGAGGTAATGAGAATACCTATTCACCTACATTACTCAATATGTATATATTTTGTAGTGTACGCGTCTCTGATGTTGAAACGATGCAAATAATTCGATTTGAGCTTCTTCGTCGTCATATTTTTATGGATCCTTAAGACGGACACGACTCCACATTCCAGGAGTCCCAGGAGTCAAATCTGACACAGCATCAGGTTTCAGACGCTGCACTAAACGGAATGTGAACTGGAGGTGGACTCAAAAATCACACTCAACATTTACTCCTATTTAGATTAGGGAGCCAATTACAGTTCAAACAAGGCAATAATGAACGAGGAAAAAAAATTCTGAAACCGAAAATAATTAGAAAAACTAACTTTAATCTCTCCACACCTATTTTTCGCAGCAGGATATTTTTGAGAATTTGTTTGATTGATACTTTATACTAGTGAGCCTGTCAAACGATACGAACCGCAATCATTGTATCTTAGAGAACGCCCCATGACAAGTCGGTGGTAAATTTTTAAATGTTACAGTTGGTCAAAGTGCTTATCATTTTAAAATGTAATAATTACAATCACAACGAATATGGTTTTGATCATTTCAAAAACACCTAAAAGAAAACCTGAATTCGGTAGAAAAATGATTTTAAAAACTTGTCGATTTAGAATTATTTGAATCATTTAAAGATGTAAGAGCATAAATAGTTGTTTAAGAATAATAATAAGATTGTCAAATTTCCTCAATGGTTCCTGCATTCAGGAGTGACTCTTGATTTTTGCTACAATTGCAACAACAGAGATCCACAATTGTTTAAAACGACAAAATAAGGTCAACTGTTGTAGTTCACAAGAATAAATACATTAAGCCCCTGGCAGGATTCCAGGAACACCAGTATTGTTCGAGTCCTCGACGGCTGACAAAACGTAAACACAGTTTTACAACAGTGAAAAGTAACGGGACACACGTCAGCGATGGTGAGACGCGATTTACTTTGTGTTGCTGCACGTTGCGAGATAACGCACCCGCGGGCGATGTAAAACCTCTCTCCGGCTGTTTGACACCTAATGAGATAATTTGGCGGGAACCTCACAGCTTTAACAATGACAGCCGGTGAAGTTAATGAGGCTCACGCCTTCACATTTACACGTATAACCGAGGGATCTAATTAGAAGCAGTTGCCGGACGAGCTGCTGCTCATTAATCACCATACGGTATAATTTAAACTCCAAACCCGCTATTGCCATTATAATTTGTTTATTTTTATTACAAATCAAATAACAAACTTAAAAACGCCGCTGCGCCTCAGAAGGGAGTCACCACACTAGAGGTTTAAGCGCTACCTAAATATTTATATATAATAATAGGTAGACATCTAGCGTTTATAGATTGAAATGCACTAACTGTGAAAACTATTATTGGGCCAAACGGAAGAACATTTAAAACCCATTTTAAAAACCACATTTCAGCCCTTAATAATAACTACAGACAGTCATAATACACTGATCTTCTGAATAATTACAACCATTCTTATTATAGCATAGCAGATACAATATAAATATTACGGCATTGCCACAAAGAACAAGGATTAAATAGATTAGAGGACATATAAATATATAAGGTCATTGTACAAGTGAGAACAATATTTTTATATGAAAGAAAATCGGCAGCAGGAACAATCCCATTTATGACAGAACTTCAATAATAGGAAATACATAAAATGCGTTCGCCTCGAACGAGATATAACAGATAAAGAAGAAGATTCCTTAATTGGGGACATGTAAACGTAAAAAAACCAACCACAGTCCATACGCGACGCTCAACTCGACCATACTGTCATTGGTTTCAACGCATTTTATTTTATGTCATGTGCTTGTGTGTGTAAGATTACACTACGAATTTTAATTGTTTTAGTGTGCGTTTAACAATGCCGTGATCGAGCGAAACGCATCACGCTAATAATAAATTGTGGATTGCTCAAACTGTGAGTATAATAACATAAGATTTTATACCAGCAATCCCAGAACCAGATCGAAAACAACAATGTTGACCACTACAAAGCACTTTTACAATTCATTAACAAGTAAACGTTTATAATGAACACTAAGCCAAACTGTTATAGAACGCAACCACAAACTCCACGGGGATTAAGAGATCTTGTTAAACATAGTCAACATTGTACTAACGATCCCTAGCAAAAGTTATATTGGCAGTTGGTCGCTTAAGGTACGGAAGTGAACGTGGCAGGTACTTTACATTGAATTGGAGACCTGCATTGATTCGTTTATGGGCTTCACTTATTGGGGTTTTATAGGCGAACGAATCACCTCTTTTTCCGTTTATTTTATGCACTTGGACAGATTGTCGATTCCACTCATTTAGTATTTCAACCATTCATGTTTTTACAATTTTATCACACATAGATATGAGCCACACACATCTTATTTGTTTAGCGAAGCAAAATTAAATTTACAAATAACGCTTTATTTATTTTAATTTGTTTGTAGAATATGCTATGAATATTGTATTTTACTACATACACACACACACACACAACGCACGCACGCACGCACGCACGCAACGCCACGCACGCAACGCACGCACGCACGCACGCACGCACGCACGCACGCACGCCAACGCACGCACGCACGCAACGGCCACGCACGCACGCACGCAACGGCACGCACGCACGCACGCACGCACCACGCACGCACGCACGCCACCACGCACGCACGCACGCACGCACGCACGCACGCAGCACGCACGCACGCACGCACGCACGCTCGCACGCTCACGCACGCACGCACGCACGCACGCACGCCACGCACGCACGCACGCACGCACGCACGCACGCACGCACGCACGCACGCACGCACGCACACGCACGCACGCACGCACGCACGCACGCACGCACGCACGCACGCACGCACGCACGCACGCACTCACGCACGCACGCACGCACGCCACGCACGCACGCACGCACGCACGCACGCACGCACGCACGCACGCACGCACGCACGCACGCACGCACGCACGCACGCACGCACGCACGCACGCACGCACGCACGCACGCACGCACGCACGCACGCAACGCACGCACGCACGCGACGCACGCACGCACGCACGCACGCACGCACGCACGCACGCACGCACGCACGCACGCACGCACGCACGCACGCACGCACGCACGCACGCACGCACGCACGCACGCACAGCACGCACGCAACGCACGCACGCACGCACGCACGCACGCACGCCACGCACGCACGCACGCACGCAGCACGCACGCACGCACGCACGCACGCACGCACGCACGCACGCACGCGCACGCACGCACGCACGCACGCACGCACGCACGCACGCACGCACGCACACACGCAACACACACACACACACACACACACACACACACCACACACACACACACACACACACACACACACACACACACACACACACACACACACCACACACACACACACACACACACACACACACACACACACACACACACACACAACACACACACACACACACACACACACACACACACACACACACACACACACACACACACACACACACACAACACACACACACACATCATTCTAAAAAAGGACAATAACGTTTTTTTTAAAAAATACAAGTTTTCCATGCTGTGAGTAGCCATGCTACATCAAAATAAATATAAATAATGTATAAAAAATGATGGGAACAACTTTTCCAAACATCTTGTATTTGTATGAAAACTGCCAAACGCAATTATTTTTATTTAAAGCGGTAAAAACAAAACCACAACCGTTTTATTTCTTAGCCGTGCAAATGCCTAAAATAAGAATAATCTTTAATTAGGGAAGAATATTTCCAAAACATTTTAATTTCTATGTCTAACTACGAAAAAATATGAATTAGATTGATGCAACGATAAAAACAAACCCCGCATATACTTACTTTCTTGTCTTGATTGATCAAATACTATCAAATTGTAAAATAACAGGAAGAAGTTTACCCTCAAGTACTTTTCTTTGCCTCACTACGGAGCAAATATAATAAATGTAAAACAACGATAAAAACATTTGTGACACAAAATGATTAAATTTAAACAATTGGATGGAAACATTTTACAAACGTGATTTAATTTTTCACCTTTCAACGTACAAATAAGATAAATGTTATCAACGTTAGGATCATTTCCAAAGCCGATGAAATGTTTTAGCCTAACATCTTAAATTACAAATAATTTTAATAACTATAGGTATTTTTCCCCAATAATCTTTAAATTTCTTTGCATTGCTTAAACAAAGATAAACTGCCTAAATATCACTTAACGAAATTCTTATTCCACTCAGGCTAGGCAAGAAAAGTGAATAAGTATACGGATACCTATAAACTCTGAAGTGACAACAAAATTAAGACCAAATGGATATTGGTATTATATTATTAGTGTAAAGATTCTGGCAATAATTTATAACATATATTTTCACTTCCCGGAGCTTCCGGATAGCGGTGTATTTAGCTTCGGAACCTCTGCCATTGTCAGAGGCTGAGAAATAACCTTCTCGAGACAATACAAACCATAAATAACCGTCAGTTAAATTATCAAATATTACACTTACACAACCACGACGAAAAATTTCGGAAAAAGATCTCACATAACATTACCAGTGAAATGATAAGTTGCATAAAAACATTTGAACATTCTTACACTGTTTATTTCAAATCTTTAAAGCAATGTCTTTTCAGTTCAGTACATAATTAATCTTGCCTGCGCGGTTTATACATGGTGTAAATTAAATCTGGAACCAGACTCCCAGCTAGCTGTTCAACGATTAGAGGTAAGAATGTAACACTTGTGTTTATAAATATTATATTAAAACAATCCACGTATTTTCAAGAGACTATTTTTATGGATGTCCACGGTTCCTCATGACATCAGGAGGACGTCCATCCGATGAAGTCTTGAAAATCCTAAATGCAAGGAGAGGACGAGTTGTATATCAAATAATAGCGGGCCATTTCACATAGCATCCGCGACGCCCATGACGTCGGAGGGGAACGTCCGAGAATGTACGCGGTCGCCATCGACTTCAATGAACTTTGCTATTCACAACAGCGTGTGATGTGATTCGTAATGGATGCGTCATTTCTCTACCATTCACGTCTAAGCTGTACCAGTTGAAATAATCAGTCTTCGTCGTTTCCTTTCCATTTAGTTCCTTCTTTAAAATGTACTTCTGTACTGTCTGCGATATGCTCCAAACAATGTAAATGCCATTTACGAGAACATTTGTATTATATTTATATAATTCCATATCCACCGAGTCCATGATAGTCATTTCTAGAGTGACAACACTAATTATAGCTAGTGTTCGATTATCATTATTTACGATTCTAACGGGTTCAGCTGTTTACATTAATGAAAAAAAAAAGTAACACTACGTTTCGAAAATCTGCAATCTGATCTCTTCTTCAGGTAAAGAACTAACCTAATATAATTACAAACTAGGTTCAAATAAACAAGTCAGGAATCACAACCACCATATTGTTTGTCAACTTCACTAACTCTAAAAAACATGCACCTAATAAAAAACTATACACAAAACTAATCATTAAAAGCTGAAACTACAGAATACAGGTCAAAATACGTCTGCATTCGTCTACTAACCATCTACAACTGACCAGAGGGAACTAGCCAATGGCAATCGTCACGGGCAGACAAAATGACGGGCTTCAAACAAAGCAAAGGGTGATTTTTTTATTGGTGCGGTTTTTAAAACTAAATAAAAAAATGAAAAACAACCTGCATTGACATAAAAATGCATTTATTTGAACTACAGTGTCATGACATTAACGTTTAAAAATGATTTCTGGCATATGGGGCTCCATTTCGTTCGCGCAGAAAAGCCCAATCGAGAAAGTCAAATTTTCGAATACTCTTTCCAGCAGCTGTGGTTGAATTTCCGCCAATAACTCGACGAATGTTAGCTTCCAAGTCATTTAAAGAGTCTGTGGCTTGTCAGCGTATACTTGAGACTTAACATATCCCACACAGAAAGTAGTCTGTTGGCGTGATATCACACGACCTGTGGGGGCCAGTTGGACACTACCTCTAAATGAGATGATACGTTCACCAAATGTTTCTGCCAAGAGGCCAATTGTGTCGTTTTGCCGTGTGGCACGTCCGCGCCGTCTGTTGTTGGAACCATACATTTTTCTAAATCCACTTCAAGTTCGTTTAGGTGAGGAAAGCAAAGGTCCCGTAAACATTTCCCGATAGCGTTGACCATTTTACCGTAACAGTCTGGCGGAGCATTGTCTTTAAAAAAATAAGGGCCAATAACACCACATGCCCAAATGGCGCACTAAACGGTAAGTTTTTTGTGGATGAAGTGGCATACCAACAAATTCTTTTGGGTTTACATCACTCCAAATCCGACAATTCTGTTTGTTGACAAAGCCGCATAACGAGAAATGAGCCTCATCACTGAAAAAAAATCTTGCCTGCGAAAGCTGGGTCACGTGTTATCTTATGTTGAGCCCATTCAACGAAATCAAGACGCTTGCGATAGTCTAATCGTTTCAGTTCTCTGCACCAACTGAATCTTGTATGGATATAAAGTACGCCTGTATGGATATACGCCTGTAGATCCTTTCCGTAAAATATTCCATAGAGTTGAGTAGCAGATCGCTAATTGCTGCGCACGATGACGAATCGACACACTTGGATCCTCTTCAACACTATGAGCAACAGCATCAACAGCCTCTTCGGTCCTTTACTGTGCGGCGTCCTCTGCCGATGCTTGTCAACAAGAGTGTTTTGTATTACGAAAACGATTAACTAAAGCTCGAATACCTGACTCTGTTGGA
>NW_025779363.1:0-58141 GCF_021130785.1 Homalodisca vitripennis
TCCCTACTCCTACTCCATTCCCCGTGGCAGCGCTAGTGTCAGTTTTTCTTCTAACCGGTTTTTGCAGCGTGTATTGGATAGAACATTGGCTACATTAGCCTTGTGCGGAGACGGACTCTGAAATTTTCGCTCTTGAATAGTGGACACTTTTTGATTTGTGCCTTGTGTTTCACCCTACAGGTAAGTTTACATTTACTCATTACGTTTTTATTAAAATATGTGCACCGTTTTAAGTTATGCCTGTCATCTTCTTCCAACAAAATGTAGTGTGTCATTATTTTCGCTTAAAAAGTGCCACTTTTATTCGAATAGATTTTTTGAGTTGATGGCCGGAATTTCCACACGGAACAATTTTCCATTTTATATCGAATTTCTATCTGGTACAATTTTGAAAATTGGGCCAGTTTTCTAATACGAATTTAGAATAAAATATAGTTGTTCTAGTTTATAAAGTGCCAGTTTTCAAGAAAAATTTTACAATTATTGTCTATATTATTATTTTTTATTTAACGAGTAGTTCAGATTAATATAAAAAGTTTGACTTAGTAAAATAGTTTATGTTAACACCTAACCTACCTGACAATGTTTTAATATAGGTCATTTTACACAACAACATGATTATTCATTAAAAAAAATCTTCCCCTTCTACTCCTTAGAAATTGCAAAGTGTAATGTATATTTCCAGGCTATGGAGTCAAGGGAGGTAAAAAGGCTGGTGGAACAAAGTTCCCTGAACCAAGAGGAATAGTCCAGTGCCAAGTTCAACATGTGGGTTAGCGAGAAATTTTCTCTCTCCCTTTATCATGCTAGATGCATCAGACGGACAGAAATCTGTGAAAGAACCAAGAAGACAAGAAAAGAGTGGAATGGGACAAGACTGAAAAATGTGATGTTTATTAACCAAAGAGGATGATACTGGAGAAAACAACACAACTAGAAGAGATAATAACTAATGAATACTAACAGCTGAAGAGTTTAAAAGCTGAAAGACAATTAAAAGATGGAGAAGACCAGACAGAAAGCCAATTATGAATGAAGGAGGACACTACAAAGACAATTTGACGATAATACTACTGAAGAGAAGTAAAAACTGAAGAAGATACCGAACTGAAGAAAACAAATATAATAACAGTAGAGTTGATGATAAACAAAAAAGAAGTAAATATAAGACCTGAAAGGGGCGGAAAGAGTAAGACTCAGATAATGAAAAAATGGAAAATTGGAGGAACCGATTGTCAAACTAGAATTAAACTTGTACTCGTATCCTTGAAAAAAGGTAAAAATTGTCAAGCAGAAATCATTTACATCGTAATTCTCGAGCTCTATTCTTTCAGAAGCAGATGACACTGACCAGGAATCCTGATTTTTGATATACAATCGACGAATGTCCAAAACGGAAAAAAAATAAAACAGTTTGTAAACTCTTACAAATCTTTAAAAAGGCAAAAGAGTAATAGATTTTAAACCGATTCTCGTTTCCATATACTCAAAACTTAACTTCCCGTTTTGGACAAATGTTGAACATTAATATAAATGCAAAATAATGAGCTCGGTCAGCACCAAGTATGGAAGACGAGAAATGAATTTGAACCCTCGAGGAACCCCAGAGTAAATCGGTTCTGAAAGAAAAGGAAGAAAGAGGAAAAGCAAGGCCTTCAGAATGGATTAAAACCAAAAACATAAGATTTTGAGAAATTCTGGAACTCAAAGGGTACACTGAGATTATCAACGAGTAAGAAAGAGTTTAAGGCTAAAGCTATTCGGGACCGGCATAGTGGGGAAAAATGTAGACTCCAAGTTGCAGTTCAAGAGTAACTGAGAACAATCAGGAAAATATATTTTTGAACATGTTTTGGGCCTCTCGGAGATATTAATAGACATGTGCGTTGGACTTTTATTTTCATAAATGTTTTGCAAGAAATAAATCCTACGTACAGATATTGTCAGGACCAGAAAGCAAAAGACATATTGACCAACGCTTTTTTATTTCACTACTGGATGAAAGAAAAAGTTAGAGTGTGCTAAACAGTTCTTTACCTGCAACTTTGGTGAGTATAACCAAATCGATACATTTCGAAAACTGTGGTAGAAAAGTTGAGTCACAGGTGGTTTTGGTAAATAAAGAATAATCGTGGGTCATAACACGGTCATCACAAATACGATTGATCCCAGCTCATCAAGGAAAGTGGTAAGAAAACACATTACTCAATACCCCCGGATAGAAAAGCCTACTATTTTGCGCAACGCAAACCACTAAAGAGTTCATCGAAGGTGGTAAGCAAATCGCTGA
The DNA here is from genome assembly GCF_021130785.1 of Homalodisca vitripennis. Lineage (NCBI taxonomy): Eukaryota > Metazoa > Arthropoda > Insecta > Hemiptera > Cicadellidae > Homalodisca > Homalodisca vitripennis. The sequence goes on from NW_025779363.1 coordinate 2,291, forward strand.
CCTGTATAGGGACTACAAACAAGATTTGACGAGAGAGACTGGAAATACCTTTTTGCACATCCTGCTATGTATTCTTTCAACACATATTTTAACAATGAGTTTAACTTATCCTTATTTTTTATACCAAAGAAGAAGACCAATGTGAACCTAATGCATTGCATATGAAAAATGCCTGATAATGAAAAACTAAAAAAACCTTACATAGAAAGATATGGGACCAACTCACTTAACACGAGAAAAAAGCCCTGTCTCGGCCGAAGAAAAAGGAGCGAGATAAGAAAAAGTTGAAGACAAAAATAATTATTGTTGCCTTGCTATGATTCTCCAGCAACTTTTTCCTATTAAACAAAAAGGGGCACGTTCCTCCATTTTTCTATTATAAATCTAAACTGAATTGTCAAAAACTTTCACAATTTGTGAGTTTAAAAAAAAGAAAAAACTGTCAACGACTGTTATACCTGGCACCCACCGAAGGAGAACGGTGGCAGAGAGGTGTAACATGAGTAATTTAGGGGACAACTTGGTGTTCTGGAAGTTTTTAAAAGACACATCAGATGCTGCTAGTGAAGAAGTAGAAGTGATATTTTACACGGACAAGTTGTTGTGGGGCAACTTCAAAACGAACGAAATTCATGATTTCCATGTACGTCTATGTGCAGTCACTGTAGTTAAAAATTAAATCTATTACAACAATAAAGTTTTTCTCATTTAAATGGGCATACCCCAAAACGAAAGGAGACAGTGCCCACTCTGTCATTAGAAAAGGGGCAGTTAAGAAGAACACTAAAGTTCAGGCCCAGTTTATGTTCCTTCTCAATACGTATTTTTCCCCAAATCATTACGTATGGCAAAGAATAACCGGCACTCCCATTCCAAAGTAAATGAGATGTCCCATGAATGATTTTATAATAGATGTTTATAACAAACTGTTAACCAAAGACTTTGTAAGCTTTAGTGACGCCCTGCAGGCAACCTCAAAAGACAAAGAACCTAAAGAAAAAAGAAATACAAAGGAATCAGGATGTAAAGGGCCATCAAAAAGCACAAAGAAACTGGAAACTGTAGAAGATCAGGAAGAAGAAGAGCAAATTGATGAAAGTGGCAACAACAATGACGAAGAAAACAAATTTATGTTAAGCAAAGCTCTGGTTGTACGAGTTGAGAAAAATCAACCTACAAAGATACTTTACAAGAACTCCTATAGTGAACAGGAGTTTTATGGAACATCAACAAAAAAGGAAAAGGTACCTGCAAGCCAACTGCCTCAATACAACTGGTAGGAGCTTATAAGAAGAAGCCGACCATTGGAGAGAAAAAAAACTGATTTAATGAGCATGGTTGATGCCAACGTAATCCCTAAGTTTTATAGTGACGTTTTTCAAAAACCTTTAAACTTCCCTAAGCTTTACAGTTGAAATTGTGTATTTGGAATTTATTACCTTAGCTCTTTTTTTACTTACAACCAAAAGGTTCCTCATAACGGTATCATTCCGTGTCTTTAGAAAATGTTAATTTCTATCTTATCAGGATATTATTGAACTAAAAAATACCATTTTGTAGATAGTAACAACAGTATTGTAAAAGTTTCTATTTTTATCTGTAAACCCTTTATTATTATTTTTACGTATTATTATTAAACTAAAATAATTTTTATTAAAAAAATAGCCCTAATTAGGCTATTTTAAACCTTTAAAGCTGCATCTTTCTATATATGGGGTTTTCCAATGTTTATCTTTGTACTTTTATAATACTTACAATTAAAAGGGTTATCATCTTTAATCTGTTGTCTACCTCTACTCTTTCATTTGCTTTAATTCCTTTTAGCACACTTATAAATAGGCGGAACAGTGATATGGATAAGAGGCACATCTAAAGAAGTAAAATAAAATAAAAGCAAAAGAATTCTGGAATAGTGGCATAACTTAAAAAAATCCAATAAATATTGCCAAAAGTTTTTCTAGAAAAGTGGTACAACTCAAAATAAACTAATTAAACTTTTTTTGTAAGAAACTTAGCAGTAAAACACCTATGAAAACCTCTTGTATCAATTACTCCATAGCTATAAATATAATTTCAAAAAAACCAATCAAGGTTTTCAGCTTAAAATTAGCGAGGCAAGAATGACAAAACTTTAGTTTGCTTCTCCTGAAAAATGACAATTTTTTTAGTTGTGCCAGTATTCTTCTGGGTGTGCGGTTTGATCTTTATTATTTTCATCAAATAAAGGTCAAAACCTCACTTTGGATTATTATAGTAGTTTCTTTATTTTATGATTTTTTTTGGTAATCGACTTTACAACTTGATCCAGAATATCTGACTAGATAAGGAACTGATTTAGGTTTTATATTTAGAATAAAGCTTTATTTATATTTAGGTGAGTACTGTACATTTCACTTCAGTATATTAGTCATATTGGTAACCAAACTGGCAACTAGAAAATAGCACATGACATGTTAAAGCATATGACATGTTAACATGAGACATATTATCACATATAGATTATTTTCATGCAGCAAAAAGAAACATAGTATAGTGAAGTTCAATGTTAATGACAAGATCTGACTATAATGTAGTCTTGCGTTGTACTACCCTCCTCTGGCTCACTGGATTATTTATTATTTACATAAAGCTGTGAAATCTAATACATTATGTGAATGTATCATGCGATAAAGATATCTTGATATAGATCATCTGCAGAAATTGTATTTGGCACGAAACTTTATTTATTTATTATAGGCAAGAATACATTCAAACCATGCAATATGTTTGAGCGATATTGAAGCGCAGTACTCAGTAGGTTTGTCACAATTTTCCTTTTTCTAAGCCAGGAGGTAGTAAGGGTTTATTATCATTATGATATGTGTCTGTCTGTAAAATAAAATGGCTATATGTTGGAAATTGTCCTTGCAATTTTTAACGAAGTCTTTTATGCGACACGTAGTCTGGCGTATTTCTGCTTTGTTAATAAATTATAACGGTACAGTCATATTAACAAACAAGTTATATTAAAATGTTACCTAATGATAAATTGATGTAAGATTGACAAAATATCAGTATACACTCCCACTCAAGGAAATAATTAAAATTTTCAATTTATTAGAATTGCAAGCTCGCCTATAACTCCGTTTGTACTAATAGCGACAGCTCAATACAGTTTAGGATTTTTTAAGAGCTAAAAGGAATCAATGAACTGACTATTGCAAATGTTATTGTCCAATTATGGAAGTGCTCCACGATAAAAATATAATTTGTTTAAATAAAACACTATGTTTTTTAAAAACATTAATATTACAGCAAATAGCCGCATAATATAGCAGCAAAATATTATATTTAAACCCTAAAGAAAACTTTATTTTGTTATAAACCGTAGGTAAGACTTTTATCATGTGAGAAATTTTGATCAACCCGTTAGATCTTTTAAATAAATGTTGTAATAGTGTTTAGCTAGGCACATACAGACCTATATAACTACAAATTGCGACGTTTATTAGTTGTCTAATGGTGACATAACTAATTATTTATATGTCTGAACATCGGCCTTAAGCGTGTCAGTAGAAGAAAATTAACTATGATTTTTGAAAAATAAATCGTTTAACATTTTTAACCCTTTCAAATAATCTTCCATTTTCACCACTAAAACATCGCGCGTGACAATCGATTTTCTTAAGAGAAATTTCTCTATTGATTAAAAATAATCGAGGAAGTTATGTGCTTAATACAATGCACTTTGTTTCTAACATAAACAACGAATTATTAATTATTATCAAAACAAATATCAGCCGAAAGTCTCAGTTTCTCGATAACCATACCGGTTTTAAAAATGAAATTATTATACAAACATGTTTGTAGTATACCACTAATATTTTTATTCCAGTTAAAATAAAATACCAGAAAAAATGCCACGCCCGTGTGCCTCTTGACACCCTCGACTCCGTCTGAAGAGCTCTCCAAAACCCGGAGTGACGGCCTTTTTTCTCTCCCCTTTTTGCCTCTTTTCTGGCACCCCTGTTTGATTTACACTTCTAAACACACACGGCATGGGTAACGGCCAACGCTGCCATTTCAGGGTCTTTTGTAGTTTTCAGTTCAGGGTCTCTATCCACAAAGTGGGCTTAGAATATATAAATAAACATATTAATATATAAATATTGATTTTATATTTTTTGCTTGTGCTAAATAAATTTTATTTGGTGACGGGATTGGAGAACAATCATTCCCGTCTAAAACACCAAAAGATTGAAATTTGGGAAAAAAAATATTTGGCTAATTAATATTATTGTTGTTTTGCTATAAATTAACGTCAGATAACTGTGGACATTTTCAGCCGAAACGTTCGTCATACGAAACTTTTAGTGTTTCATCAAAAGTACTAAAAAACTATACATTAACCTATAGGAATTAAATTTTTGTTACCTATTTTTTTAATAATATTAATCAGATAAGTATTGCAGAGTTTTTATTATTAGTAGTAGGTATATAACTTCAATTCTATGTTTTTTAGTGACGTATTAGTTCCTAGTAACTTTACATAAATAATACTGAAAAAATCAGATAAAAAAATTAAAATATATCCTTCATTATACCTTTTAAAAGACTTTACTATTGCTTTCTTGAATATTTTGATTTTGATTTTAGACTCTCTTGTAAATGATATACTACGTGTCCTTTTATATTAAATTATTAATATGCATAAAAACCAACTCAGCTAATTAAAACGTATAATTTACCTTTCTCAGCTCATAATTATTAGATTTTTGGAGAGAAATTCCAAACATAGCTTGGAATTTGAAACATAAGCACCTTTTTGCAAATATTATGGTACTATATCCTTCAACCCTTTAAACTATTATTTCTGTTTCAAAATCGGAGAATGTCCCTATAACTAAAATATAAGACTCTCTTTTATTTGGTTTAAAATATAATTTACATATACCCAATAGCTCCTAAAGATGTATAGCAGATTAACCCTTTCACTGCCAAGAGCCGATGTCATCGGCTCTGCAGTTTGATCGTAAAAAACGGCGAGAGCCGATGTCCATCGGCCCACGCCCTTGGACCGAAAATCGCCATGAGCCGATGTCATCGGCTTTTAATTATAATTTTATTTTTTTCGTTACTATAGTGATAACAAGTCATTATTAACACATGTGGCGAAAGAAAAAAAGGCATTCAATGTGAAAAACACAAGTATAATCTATGAATAGTGTATATTACGGAATACGAGCAATGAAACAGGATCTAATCAGCTGTGGCAGACATCAGCTGTTTGACGTTTCTGTCAATCCAAAAACTTAATGGTTTCAGTCTGTTGTTGTTTACAGTTTTGTACTATAACCTTTCAAGTTTGCAAGTTTGTTTAATTGTTTTGTACCAAAACCATCTGCGTATCGTGCAAGCTTGGCTGCCACCTTGACTGCCTATCCGCAGCACCAGTGCAAACATTAATTTTTTTTTTAAGATATGCCACTTGTGCCACTTGGTTTTTTGTGTTGTCTAGACTTAAAAAAAAAATGCATATCATTATATAGAAAAAATATCAAAAGTATTTGATCTAACTTTAAAAAATAAAAATTTACAAACAATTTCAAAGTTAAAAACAAAAAAAAATAAGAATTAAAACTGTATTTCATGAGCGAGTGATCGCGGCTTCCTAGGGTCCCGGGCCTTGGTGGGATGGTCCTAGGACCAATCAAAACAATCTGTATGATTATGAGAATGAATAGTTTTTCATGAAAAAAGTGGACTGTTTAATTTTAATACTTAATTTGAAAAGAATTTATATTTATTGACTTTAGTCTTTGGAAATGTGTTATTTACATTCTTTATTTTATTGCTTTGTATTTACAATATGTATATTTAAATGATATGGTTAAGTGTAAAATCATACATTTTCCCTTATAACTTTACTTCTAGAATCATACGTTTGCCTGGGCTAAGTGGAAATCCATAATAATGATATCTTTAATTCTCTCCGTAACTGACTAGATCGTTCTATTTCGTGACTGTATTGTGTGTGTTAACGTAAATTCCTTAGAAAAAGTTCATGATATTTTCCATAACATTTAAATGTTTTAAAAAGAAGTATTTTTATAGATGAAAAAACTTTTGTTGTTCTTAAAGAATTATTTATTCAAAATATTATCCAGTATCATTGAGTTTGGTAATAAATAGCATTAAAACTAGATCAAGCTGGACTAATATATTATAATCATATAATATATCGTCAGTGATGGAGACAAGCAGACGAATGAGTAGGCAAAACGCCGGTTACGTCTGCCACAGCCAAGTACCAACACTTGTGCCACAATATCCCAGGAACAATAACATTTACACTGAGCGCTGTCTCAGCAGTAACTTGTGCTTTTAATGAAACCATGTATTGTGACTTTTGTAAGATTGTTCTAATATCAGAACATGTAACAAATTCAGACTTTTTCTATACGAAAATTGTCTATGTATTTTAAGGTTTGTTTAAATTAACCTAGTATACTAAATATTAATGACTTCTATTGATGTGTATAAGCTCCAACCAAGTGGTTAACACTAATGGGTGATTGAGATTGAATCCTGATCATACTGTGGTTTTTCATACATATCTGGTTCGTATTATTTAATCATAAATAGGGACTGTGGTTTCCTCACCTTCCTGGTTTTAGTGAGAAACATTTTAGTTAGATATTTAGAAACTAGGAACATGGTTAGCCTTCTTAATCCTAAAAATACATGCTGGAATTCTTAACTACACTTTTCAAATTTTTTCTGTTTACACTATTGTTTACTAAATTATTTGTATATTTCCCAACAAAATTATATTTACGGAAATGTGTTACATAACCGTTTTCATTAAGAAGTTTTCTTAAACATTTTTCCAAAACACAAACAGTTTTATGGATACATTAATTTATTTTATTCTTTAGACAGTAACTTCGTTTAGTACATGTATATATCCAACAAAATCTCTAGCTGACGATCTGCTGTCTTGTTTTATAAACATGATTGGTCTTATTTAAATCTAATGCAAAACATAAAAGTTATAAAACATAATTCAGTTCTAAAACATTTAGACTTATTATATAGGTAGATTGCATAATGAATTGGTTATTGACAATACATCTGTAGAAGAGATATGAAAAAAACTTCATTCATAACCTACATTTCATACCCTTCCGATTGAAATATGTATTACCAAATTGTAACAATGTTATATCACCTATGTAAAATCATAACTATAACTTCTTAATAAAGAGGAACTCTTTTGATATATAAAATCTTTCTCTCTCTCACTGTCTCTGTCTATCTTTATTGTTATGAATCCTTAAGATTTATATATAGACCAATCACTTAGGTTTGTTCACCAATCACATGGTGTTCTACTTAATGGAATAGAATAATTGGGTTCTCTATGGTATCGTTACTACCGAAGATAAAAGCTGTCTGAATAAATGCTATTAGGAAAACCAGCTAGGTGGTAGGGAAGCTAAGACAATTTAAATTGGACTTTGAACCACTGTGGTGGATGTACAAATAAACCCCATTATTTATTTAAGGTTAATGATTGGGTTTGTCATACCTAGTGTTTAATACTACCCCAAGAATAAAAAAACACAAGAAATATTCTTTTTTTAACTCTGGAAATAATGAATTAACTAATTGATCTCTAAAAAATTGTTAATCTACACTCCATCATTATAAATTAATAAATAAGAAATAAAAATTATGTTAAAGGCATATTGTAATTGATAATACAGTGAATAGTAAGCATATATCTCAGTCAAGTAAAACTGTAATTAATTCGGATTCATCATACTAACTGTAATAAAAAATTATAATTAATAGCTAGATTTTAACATAGATGGTAATTAATTTATGTACAAAGCAACATCAAAGGCAACTAATCTTACAAGTCTGTGTTTAGTGGCTCGGTACTTTATGCTCCGGTGGTCAATGAAATTACTTCCTTTGGTGACATATGTAATACTAAGCCTTCCATATTTTAGCATCATAACATAGTCGATTGTTTTAGTACTGAGCAAAAGAAAATATGACAAGAAATTTTAAATAAATTAACTCCTTATACAGTGGCCAAACCAATTTTTATGATGGATTTGACCAAAAAGTTTGCCGAAAAATCTGTGGCGTTAATTACCAAACGTTGTCCTATATATTATTAGTACGGCTTAGTAAGGTATAAACCTAAATATATTCTTGAAGAGTTACAGACAACAAAGAAGTACGTGTAATAAATATGCTTAGAGATATAGAATATAGCCTGGTGGATGGAGTCTTTTCTTTATTTACTTCCTATAAGTTAACATCTGTGGAGCAAAGGTTTATGTAAAAAATGTAAACAAATTCGTTTACTTCACATCTATACAAAGGATAAAATACACAAGATGATGCAATGAAATAGCAAACACACATATAGAGACAGATCTCTATCGGATATCTAGATTTGGTCTCTTTCTCAGGTAGTAGGCTTAATTGTAAGCCATGTATACCTGAGGGTAACATCTCTTCAGAGACCAGATATAATCATTTTATGTAGGCTATGACATGATTAACACGACCCTGAAAACATCTATAATGTTGTCCATAACAAAGAATCATTTTGTTAGATTTGCAATTTTTAATTGTTAAACCTGATCATGGATGGCAAGTTTCCTAAAGAAGACCTGTCAATAAATTTCAGTGGTTTTGAAGGAATACTAAAACTGTATTACTTAGTTTCATACTTCCTGATTGCTTAATAGGGCTTGGGAGCGCAAGTGCTTGAAAATAGGCCCCGCCAAAAAGCATTGCTACTCACAAAGTGCGCATCATAGATAGGGAGTCTAGTACAGTGGAGGAATGTAGCTGTGCTCGTAGGGCCCAAATACTAGCCCTTCAACAAAATAAACGCTATCTGTGTGGCGGGTTTGCGTTTACGTGCTAGCCGCTGAGATGAAGGCGCAACAATCTCATTAAAGACATAAACTCACGATTTCTATTTGCAGATTAGTACTGACAAATACTTTATTTTAAAAAACACGTTAAACAACACTATAACAATTGAAAAAACAAGGATAAGTCCTATTATTGTTAATATTTGGTATTCTCTTATTATATAATTACAACCACAATCAGCACTGTCACAAAACAGAACTGATTGTAGCGAGTGTGTGATGTTATTTGGGCCAATGCGATTCCTGAAAGGAGGGTTTTACCCATGAGTCACAGGAAATGTTTTCGGGACGCAGCGCATAATGCTACCCCCTCCACCCTACCCGCCTATCACCACACACTCCAAGGTCCACGCGCTCAGCTGAAGTCCTCTAACTGTACATTATCCAAGCCTGTATAAATCTGATGATAGATTTCTTCCACATAGGAGTTCAGCCTTTGAGGAGTGTATTATATAATCATAGTACCCCTAGGCAACTGTGATTCCAGACTCAAATTCAACACAAACTCTACCATTTTAGATGATCAGGTCTGAAGCTAACTAATGTGTGCACATCTAGGCAATGAAATGTTAGCATAGGGAGCCAGCCTTACTGAGAGGCCATTGCTTCACCTTAACAGCATGGAAGTGCTCTAACTATTTCCAAACCCATGTAAAGCCATTTGTTAGAATAAAAAACAGTTGTATTTAAACTTCTTTAAACTTCACAAAATATCTCAATTGCAGGTATATGAATTTGTGACATACGTATGATACTCCACTGAAATAAGTTTAACCTAGTCTCCAACCAGGAAAGGCATATAATAGGCCTCAGATTTGTTAAACTTTTTAATTTGTACTTGTAATATCTGCAACATATTGCCTACAGATTAAAAAAGTATTGACTATATTTGTTTTTTAAAATTTGAAGATTGGTAATTATGTCTTTTAATTAAGATATTTAGAAAATACATGTTGAGAATTTCTTTAGAAATGCAAAACCAAGATTTTGCTAAACTTGATTTATTTTCCTTTTACACAATACAATTACTTATTTACTTAATATCTTTAAAATATTCATTTATTGCAATATAAAATCTATTAGCCGAAAGCTGTAACTATGCTACTTTGCAAACGATAGAATTTTTAGTGTGGAATGACTTTCACTATAACCGGAGGATGACGTGTGTGCCACGAAACCCTGTAATGGTCTGCTATGACAGAGAGAGTGCGGCATGTTCATCACTCCTGTCCCTAGCAGACTTACACACAATCGTGCCCTAGTCCAGCTGACAATATCGTGGCTCTCAAGATTTATAGTTTACACGATATTGACTATAATGTGGCACTAGTGATTTATTTTTATTTCACAATCGAGGCCATTACTAATTATTAAGCATTAACTGTTCCTGTTGTATGTGAAACACTGCAATTTTATATTGAAGTAGAAACCATAAACTTATGTTTGCATATTAATATTTTGATTCTTGTTTAAAAAGTTTTATTATAACTCATAAATTAATTAATATTGTGTTTTCAAACAATGTAAATATCTTCTCCTACTACTACTGGAATCTGAGGTTTAAGATCACTCTTAGTTTTGTATAGTCCTAATATAAATGCATTGATTTATCAGACCTATATGGATCTGAAGCGTATTTTTGGACCAATTTATTTCTGTACAAATACGTTAGTACCTTGACAACAACTGTACACAAAAATGAAACAAAATATAAAATATTAAATGTACACAGAACCACTGGAATGAGTCACTATTATACATATATATCATTTTTCAATAAACATTGAATCACAAAAATTACTTGCTCTGCCGGGGCTCTCACTTGCCGGGTGAATGTTCTACCATTATCATATGTGGCATATACAATATAATTACATAAATTTGTATGTTATAAATTATAATAACATAATAATCTTATATATATATATAATATATATATATATATATATATAATTTTTAATAAAACATTGAATCACAAAAAGTTTATTTAACGTAAATACAGTAACGTGAAATACAATTTAAAAAACGTAAATAAAAAAGTCGTTAGACAGGTCACTGGTCTTTGGTCTTCCGATCATATGTTAGTTTTGCTTATTTTAAACGCATAATATGTGACAGATACGGCCCTAATACAAAATAATTGAATCGGAAAAAGTAAGCGCTCGGTGGTGTAATGGTAGCACATTCACCTCACCCGGCAAGTGAGAGATCCGGGTTCGACTCCCGGCGGAGCAAAGTACTTTTTGTGATTCAATGTTTATTGAAATTAAATAAGGCTATTGCCATTTATACAATTTAACGTATATATATATATATATATATATATATATATATATATATATATATATATATATATTATATATATATATTAAACGATTTTGTGATTAAAAAATTTCAATTATTTATTCATATTAACAGTAATACAGCAAATTAGTTTTTATTTTTATCTATTAGAATAATAGCGAATTCGATTACAAAATGGTTTTGTAATTTTTTGGATAACTGACGTACCTAATATTGCTTCATTTCCAATGGTATAGTTTACACGCAAAAGTGTAATATGAGGCGATATAAGGGAAACCCATCCCTACTGAGTGCTGTGCATAAATTACGTCACGAGTTGCTGACGTCAGAAGTAACAAATTAGACCCAGGGGTGTATCAACGAGGTGAGGCCAAAATATACTCTGGATCACTTATTTTTTCTGTATTAAAATAATTTAGTACGAAACCACATATAATGAGTAATGAAAGTTGCTCGTACTGTGTGGAAGTCATTATTTACATAATTTTCCGAGTTGTGATGCACTATTCCTTCAGTAAATCAGATATGGTGTGTTTCAAATTTTATGCACAATAAAACATTATATGAAACATTTTCGAAACAATATAAGTTATGCAATTGCATATTTTTAAATATAAAAATACATTTATATAAATTTGTTATTTCTAACAAATAAAGAAAATATAGAACATAGTAACCTTTAACTTTTGATTCCTGACATGTGCGTTGGCATTCATCCCATGATCACAGTCAGGAACTGACTCATGAAATTATTATAAACAACTACAGAACATTTAACTTGATGGAGACTATTAAATACGTTATATAACAGTACACACCACGATGCCAGATTGGGATTTATTGGTAGTATAATTGTTATAATGTTGCTTAAAATGTTATAGTAAACCTCTATAAACAGTGATTGGGTACCATCTTAGAACTTTGGGAAATACAACAAAATTAAGAAATCACAAAATGAAGTAGCTTTACAATAACCAATTAAATCATCATGAATTAAAAGTGAATATTAGAATATAAGTTTAACGTTTAAAACAATATTGATTAAAGATAGTTTTTCAAGATTACAATTTCTTTAGCAAAATTTTAAACGTGTCAAACGAAAAACCAAGAATATAATCATGAATAAAATATTGAATAAGTAAACTACATTAAATATATGTTAAAATAATATTTTATATCCAGTAACAATTAGGAAATATTTCTTCTTCCATTTGTAATGGCTTTGTTACATTTAAAATTTACGGATCTCTTGATATTAGGTAATGCCATATCTATATTTCTTTTAAAGCGAAATCAGAATATCTCGAGATTATAATGCGTTAAACAGCGTTAAACATATTTCTTGAAAAATATAAATGCTGAATGATTCTTTAAACAAAATGTATTCGAGAGTGAAGTTTGTACTACTCCCATACCATGTTTTGTATTAATCAGATGTAACGGCAGTTAACCTGTTCATACGTAGGGCTATACCCTTCCGAAAAGGGTTGTTTTTCGACCAAAATCATCTTATGCAATCAAGATATGCAACTGTTTCTACGAGTTATAAAAGTGATTACGATAAACATTTAATCACGTTTTCATAAAAAAATGTATTTAAGTTTTTTCAACTCAAAACTAAGAGGGTCTGAGAAGAATCAAAATAAACCCTCTCAAGTTTTATACAGGCCCCAATACACTTCATTCACTAAACATATCTTAGCTTTACTTTATCAGGGCTTAATAAGAACGACTTTAAGAAACTTTGCCCTATATACAATGTCTTCACGCTGGAATTACTGCATAGTAACCAATAAACTAAACCGTTTAAAGAATCTCGAGGGTGGTAATCTATTATATCCATAGGAACTCGCAAAATCTAAAAATATTACTAAAATATTGGCTACTAAATGTATTCCAAAATAATTTAAAACGTAAATAGTCTACATTAAGAACAATATTTTATATTATGTAGAATCCTCAAAGAAGCCGAAGTGCTGATAGGCTTAGCCCGTACTCAAATCCTCGTCAAGACGGAGAATACGGAGGATTACCGAGCACACTTAACAATGTGTGTCTCACAGATCCTGAGATGAATATGAATATATATCAGTCGTCTACATCACAAGAGCTGTGCTCACAAAATACTGAATCCAAGGCAGATGTTGATAAGATATTCTGATGATCTGCTAAATCACTATTGTTGATATTTTTTAGCTTATCTTTAAGAATTATATGAAAAGAAATTTGTAATTTCTTCTTATAAAAAATATATTTATTAGTTTCACCATATGAACTAAAAATAATAAAAATCAAACTCACTCCAAGCAATTCGATACAAAATAAAAACATATTAAACAGTAAAACTCGTTGTTTTATCACTTTTATTGTCTTTTGTAAATTTAAAGTACGATTTGGTGCGTAAAGCCTTATTTTTTATGTATAGGAAATAATAAATTTATATAATTTTGTAGGTTTTTTACAATATATGAGTATTTATTAACAATGCAAGTGTAATGGAATAGAGCTGTAAGTCAGTTGAAAAGGGACTTGCTCGTTCATACATAGGTACGAAAATTCAATGAATCTCAGGGAGAAATTAGAAGCCCTTACCTAAACGGAGAGTTGCGGTTAAACCTCTACACTCCATCACCTCTAATTCGTATTTGATATTAAATTGAATATTATCAACCAACTTTAAAATCATACTAAGAAGAACTATAAGTATAATAGTGTATAACTCATTACACTGGTTACTAGTGATTTTTGCACAGCCTTGTTTCTTGTTTAAATTTGTTTTCATATTATAATATATATTATACAAAAAATAATTTGTATACCTGTAATTTAGAAACTTCGGAACATTAAAAAGTACCTATATAGCGAAATTATTTTTTTTCTTACAAAAAAAATTTGTAAAAATTTGTTTTTTATAAAAAATAATATTTTAATACATTTTCTTAGTTAATCAGCCATCTTAAAAATTCCCGTCTAACGAATAAATTATAGTAAACAATTTCGAACACTAGGGCCATTTCAAAGTTAACATCTAAAATAATTTGAAAATAAAAAAATAGATTTAATGTTATTGAACTGAATTCTTTGTATGGCATGAGAAATATATAAATTATAGAAAGATACGTGCGAAATCTTATAAGTATTTTTAGTTATTTAAATAAAATTTATTACAAAATCATATTTTATAAAATTTCACTTTGATAAATAACCGTTTAAAGTTGATGATTAATGCACTAGGCGATAGAGATTATCTCAGTTCGCCTGTTAATCGTTAGCACTCTGTGTAATATGTACGTGTAGTTGGATGCGCATAGTTTACCCAGCACGGTCGCCACGACCCAGTCAGTAACCGTGTTATTGGCGGTAATGGCCGTGTAATGGAAGTCTTAACCAATAATACAACATGAATGTGGACCTGCTCTGACTGCATTGTCGTATCTCATCCACGTATGTTTTATAACTGATGCTCATAAACATGTCAGGTTTCGAATCTCCACACAGTATAGTTCGGAAATAAAGACTTGCTAATTTTCATGGCTTGTGTTCTTTGGGCACTATTAGTCTCCGAATCATGTAGTATGATATGCATAATTACCCAGAAGTGTACTCATCTACCTTAGAAAATTTCCTAAAACATAGAAAGTCAGAATTTAACTCCGAAGGTTCCCCTTAAAGCATTCGGCAAGAAATATGCTACATGAAAGTTCAATAGATTGACATTTTTAACTAACAAATTCCAGATCTAAATGATCTGACATATTAAATATTATTCAGTATATAAAGAAACAAACACGTAACTAGTATCTTTGATAATGTACTTTTAATTGTACTTTTTAACAAACATCAAGTGTTAGATATAATAGAGAAAGATACAATCTAATTTTTACTTTAAATTTAAAGATTGTTACAAAACCCATATTAGTTGTCTTTTGACAGAAGTAGAATTTTAAAAATTGTGTATGTGTACAAAA
Organism: Homalodisca vitripennis; assembly: GCF_021130785.1. Lineage (NCBI taxonomy): Eukaryota > Metazoa > Arthropoda > Insecta > Hemiptera > Cicadellidae > Homalodisca > Homalodisca vitripennis. Next base: position 17,505 of record NW_025779363.1, read on the forward strand.
GGCAAAATCAACTATGGAACAAAATATACTAGGAGCGTGGTAAATTAAAATGGCTATACATTTACACATATTTTCTCAATGGTGGAAACAAGAGAAACTCAATATTGGCCGGAAATATATTTCACTCGAACATGAAGTGCTCATATTCGCATAGCGACTACAAAATTACGTACAAAGCCAAGGGAAACTGCTAGTAATATATAAAAATTCAAACAGGTTATAATAAAGGTTTGTTGATTTTCAGCTATAAAAGTCAGTTTACACTTTACAAATGTTACGTTAGATACCGAAGCTTTATTTTGTCTGGGTTTATATTTATTGGGTAGTTTGATTCAACTGGGTGGGTCCGTGAGGACCGAATCCGCCAGGGCCGAATAGTGAAATTTTCCGCCAAGACCGAAAACGAAACTTTCCGTCAGCTCCGAAAATAATCCGCCAAGGTCGAAAAATGGACTTTCCGTCAGCTCCGAATTCTAACGTAAACATTCCTATAACCTCGAATACTTATTCGTAGAGTCCGCCAGCTCCGAAATAAGATATTGTCCGTGAGATCCGAATATGTAATATTCCGTTAACACCGAATCCTATAGGGACGAAAGCAGTTGCAATCCAGTAAGGCCGATAAAACTCAATCGTCCGATAGGGCCGAAACTGAAGCATTCCGTCAGCGCCGAATTATAGCAGGAACAGTCCGTTAACTCCGAATAAATACGTAACAGTCCGCCAACTCCGAATTGGGATTTTTTCCGCCAAGTCCGAATCTGATTCTTTCCGCGAACGTCGAATATTGGACTCGCCCCCAAGCGGAGAGGTATGCGCGCAGTCGGTGAAATGGGAGGAGCTTAGTGGCGAGTCCGCCCAGGCCAGGGGGAATCACAGGGGGTCCCCCAATCACAGTGTTCCGGTTCACGAGCTCCTCATGCAGCGGCATAATGAGGTGATCGCAACCGGCGGAGAGAATGAGTGGTGATGGAGGGGCCCCTCCTAGTGGTGGGAATAATCGAATGAAAATAACTGGTTAGTTCGGTTATTTTATTTTAAACCGATTAGTCGGTTATTTTTGCTGCATCCAGTTAAGTTAGTCTATAGACTAATTTTTCTACCGACTAATTTTTCTATAAGTTAACTGGTTGTGAAGACTTAGTCTATATTTGAATTAATCGTTGATTCTGATCGGTTATTTTAAATCAGTCTTTAGATTAGTTTTTCTACCGACTAATTTTTCTATAAGTTAACTGATTGTGCAGACTTAGTCTGTACTTGAATTAGTCGTTGATTCTGATCGGTTATTTTAAATTAGTCTTTAGATTAGTTTTTCTACCGACTAATTTTTCTATAAGTTAACTGGTTGTGAAGACTTAGTCTATATTTGAATTAATCGTTGATTCTGATCGGTTATTTTAAATCAGTCTTTAGATTAGTTTTTCTACCGACTAATTTTTCTATAAGTTAACTGATTGTGCAGACTTAGTCTGTACTTGAATTAGTCGTTGATTCTGATCGGTTATTTTAAATTAGTCTTTAGATTAGTTTTTTCTACCGACTAATTTTTCTATAAGTTAACTGGTTGTGAAGACTTAGTCTATATTTGAATTAATCGTTGATTCTGATCGGTTATTTTAAATTAGTCTTTAGATTAGTTTTTTCTACCGACTAATTTTTCTATAAGTTAACTGATTGTGCAGACTTAGTCTGTACTTGAATTAGTCGTTGATTCTGATCGGTTATTTTAAATTAGTCTTTAGATTAGTTTTTCTACCGAATAATTTTCTGCAAGTTAACTGGTTGTGCAGACAGTCTATACTTGAATTGCTCGTTTATTATAATAAGTTATTTTTATTACTGAAATATCGTTCTTTAGCGATTAACTTTCGGTTAACTTTGGTGATTCGTAATTAAAATAAATTATAATTTTGCAATTTGAACGGTAATTATTTTGTAGTGTTATAAATGATATATGATAATATAACTTTTTAAAATGTTATGACTATAACGTATGCACAGAAAAAAGTAATAATACAATAACAGAATTTCGTTTTCAATTACGGTTCTGCCAGTGCGGGTTTGCTTGGAATTTTTTTATTGTATATTCAGGTCCGAACTCAGACCGGGTTTTCGTACAATTTCTTCCGGAGCCAGTCACACGTCTATATGAAGGGACTGTGTCTGGTGGGGGGACACGACGGGTCCGACCGAATATCTTTACCAGGGCTCGCCAAAGCTAAGTACGGCCGTGAGTAAATTGGCCGCGCCGCGCCGCGTACCTGTCTCAACAGGAATGGTTTCATTCCCCCACCACCCCATCCCTAAACTGTGGATAGAATTTAAAAGGTAATCGGTTTATTCATTCGACTAAAATAACCGATTAACGACAAAAATAACTGACTGGTTAGTCGGTTATAAAAATCCATTCGGTTATCCCATCACTTCGTAGAGGTCAGACACGAGCTCCTCCCGTTTGTGTTCAACGGGGTGATCGTGACAGGCGGAGAGAAAGAGTGGGGGCAGAGCCGAGCAGTACTGATAAATCCCGAACATTCCTGACAAACCCTGTACATGCGGCTGATAGCGACCTCAGTTCGGAACGGTTCTGATTTCTATTATCTTACGAATTAATGAGTCGTTTTATATCCGAATTAATGAGTCGTTTTATATCCGAACATATCTGCAAAACATAGAAATTATATCGAATTAATTATATTAATATTGAACTTTCTTTATAACTCCAAAGATACTTTACAAAATGTGAGATGGTGCACAACGAATAAAATGTCATAATCTAGAATAGAATAGAAAAATTATGTATTTTCTTGAAAATATGTACAATAGTAAAATTATATAAAACATCATTTATACCTTAAGCACAAACACAAACATTGCTCCTTAGTTGTAGACACAATTGACATGAGAATAAAAATAAAACAATGTTACTTTTTATTAAAGAAATATGAACATGTCTTTTTTTATTTTAATACAGCTAGGGTACATCAATAAACAACATTTCAAGAAAACAAAATAGGACCTCAAAAGGCAAGGAACTGCCTGTGTAGAGGCTCCAACTTTCTTAGAAAAACAAAAGAAAACAACACTCAAGCAAATGAAATTAACAAAATAAATTCAAATACGATAAATCTACCCATTTAAACTAAGCTTTAATAAAACAAATTTGAATAAAAAACACATTATATAATTTTCAAAGTCTAAAGCTAATTCAGTATTCATAAAATGCCATAAATATAAATTATAACCATATCCAGTTATCTTTTTGTGATATTGGAATATATTCAAATTAATAGGACAAAAGCAACATATTATAATGTGGAGTCCTTAATTTTGTAGTAAATAAATTAATAATTACTTTAACCAAAAACATAATTATAGAAATATGACAAAATCAATGACAACTACCTGACTTAAATACCTAACATAGCACCGTGACATAATTAATAAATACAAAATTATCCTAATTATATTATATTAGTCTACTGTACAGATTTATGATACAATTATACAAATTTATACAATTTATTGAAGTCACTTCAAATTATTTAGTTTAAATATATATATATATATATATGATAAACTAGTGATAAGTCAAGCCAGCGTTTCTACGCCAGGTGCAGGGTTGCAGTATTGGTTGACTCATATCTCCTTTCTGTGGCATGTCCTTTGATATCTTATCGTATTTTCTTTTGAGAACTTTAGTATTTGAAAACACTTTGTTAAGTATTCATATTTTAATAACCTCAAATTATTACGATCAAGTTTTAACTTATAGCAATAGCAATATATTTCTCTGTCTGTTTGTTGGATATATAGAGAATGAGAAATAAGCTATAGACTTGAAATTGTGCATGCAACTTCGACCAAGCCTGATAAGTGTCATTTTGTGTCGTCTGGCGTACGCGATTATAATGCTGATCTGATCTATAGTACATGGAAATTATCGAATAATTTCTAACTAATAGTAATGTAACCTACAAATTATATTTATTTGATTAAGGCAGTTGGAAAATGCAATGAACCAAATATAATGTTACGAAACAATTTTTATTGGTTTACATTTTAATACGAAAGATGCAATTAAAAAACTCAACATAATTGTTGATTTTGTGTTTGGAGACCCTGAAGATAAATTCTTTAACTACTATGCTAAGTAGGGCTCTTTTTAATCCTCCTGGATGTTTAATCCACCCTCGAATGTTTTTATAGCTACGCCACTGAATGTAACGAAGTTACTTTGTTACATTAGGACTTCCTTACGTCTTTTTTGGTATTTCGATACTCCGTTGTATTGGTTTTATTTGTATGTAGACAAGAGTAATTGCTTGCCATTAATTACGTTGTAAAATCACGGTTCAATGAAATAAATTGAATTGCGCTGCATCCTGCAGCATCCAGCTTTGAAAATGTAATATATATATTACATTTATACATATACATACATATACATATTACACCACCAGGCTCTATTAAATTCAGAAGGAGTACAGAGCGAGAACGCGCGGACTGCTTATTCCACTATTCTAATACGCGGGCTATCTCTAGTTGGCAGGAGGGGCCCCTCCATCCCCACTTTTTCTCTCCGCCTGTCACGATCACCCCATTGAACACAAACGGGAGGAGCTCGTGAGGTCAGGACTGCGGCGGGCTCCGCAACAGGAAGGTTCATTGTTCTCTCGCTCCATTGTAGAGAAGAATGTTATGTGATACATATAAATGACTCAATTAGTCCATCAATGAGTACAATTTGAATGGTATTTATTCTACGTCATAATTATGTTGGAAAAGTGAACGACATTTTAAGAAATAATTTTAAAACTCACATGGAGCTTGAATATTGTATGTACATATTTAGAATAGAATAGAATTCAGAATAGAATATATTTATTTTTCGAAAGTAATTACAATCTATCACAACTAAAATAATCTGGTGCAAAAATTATCAAAAAAGATGGTAATAATATTAATTCACATATAGTCTTAAATTTGACTGCAATTAAACTATACAATATCACAAATTATCATAATTAAAAAGAATAAAAATACTATATATAAGTTTAAATGCAACACACATATTCTAGTATATATCCAATATATATTTACTTTCAAAAAAACATAGGGCCTCTAAGGCAAAGCCTGTGTAGAGGTTCCTTCTCCAAGATTAAACATTTTGCGCTACAAAGATTTTTATATTTTATTTAAACTACATAAATTCCCACTAAATAAATGCATTGTGGCAATATAACTTCAACAAACCTAGCAGCTTAGAATAATGTTTGTTTCTTTACGATATAGATTTAACACAAATTAAACTTGTATATTAATAAGGTGATCAATATTATCTTTTTTTTAAAAGCCAAAACTTCAATTTTTTGCAAACAACTTAGCATTTGTACAATTTGCAATGCTTTTCGGAATAATATTAAAAATTCTAGGACCCATAAAACAATAACTTTTTGTACAAAATGTCAAATTTGGCTTGGGTACTTCCAAACGTTCTTTACACCTTTACACATTTTAATAACATCAAGTGTAGTCACATTTTCCTTCATCAATAAGTATAATCCTCATTATCATTATATTTCCACTACAATTATTGTACGTAAAATTTAGTTTTAGGAATTTGTGTTGAGTCTACACAGTCAATTCCTTGGTAATATATGCATCATATTTTCATTAGCACATCAACTTTATAGGCATATAGTTAATCGTTTGTTTACATGTGGCCTGTAGTTAATAGTTAGTTTAATCTCATTGTAGTTCTAGTATGGGCCGGGTTATTTATAGAATACTAGCTGTTACCCGCGGCTTCGCACGCAATCTTAGAACCAAAGTCCTTATATTACTTAGTAAAAGCAATTATGATGTAGGCTAATATGATGGAAGTCCTATAAAAAATTTTTAATTTGTAGGCATACATCAGGTAGATATTATTTAAGTTCATGGTAAATAGTATCAGAGTTTAACTCAATTATTATATCATGTTTGGCACATGTGGGAGCATTTCTGGTTCAAATTAATTATGTACATAACGTCACAGCTGAATCTGCCTTGTCATCCCGATCAAGAAAAGACAAATCTCAGATCATACAGGTCTCGGAAACTTACTTCGGTCAAAAAGCGTATATTTCTAGTCCTTGTCATATATTTCAGGTCTAAGATATTTCCAGTTACCATAGTTGAGTTTGCCTTGTTGTTCTGACGAAGAAGAAAAAGAATATATATATATATATATATAATATCTAATATATGTTAGTATTATATTAACATATATTAAAGCATTATTTGATGTTTCAACTGATTTTCCTCAAAAAGGTTGAAAGAAGTTTAACCCTTTTAATTTTATAAAATATTAGGTATACAGTGCTTGGTCAGTAGTGAAATGCAGATAACATAGACAAAAGGTACATTGTAAAATGCACAATGGCACTGGAAATATCTTAGACTAAAAGAAGATTGCAAGTTCCGAATGTGGAAATTTTTTGACCGAAATAAGTTTTTGAGACCTACATCGTAACTTATATTATAAATGCGAAAAGTGAGTTTGTTTGTATATTAACATATAGGCCTATTCGTATTCCAAATTATGAAAATCCTCATCTTGGTCTCTGAAGTTGTATTGCAGCAAGGAAATGTATTCAAAAGACCTGTTAAAATGTAATGTAATGTGTGTAATGTATGTTTTTGTGTAAACATAGTTTGCTGACGGTAGATACAATCATAGGTTTAACTATATAGTTTAACCACTATTTTCAATTTGGTTACATTTATAGGCTTGAAAACGTACTGAGAGCTTCATAGTAGCATCACTTATCTCTACATTTTCTGCAACCGCTGTTTAGCACTGAGTAAGAAAATATCCAGATAAGATAATAACAGTTTTTGTGAAAATAAACTCTAAATTTTAGCAAATGTTTAATTTATTCTGTGCTTGGTCAGTACTGTGACGCTAATATAAAGGACAGAGTCACTATCTAACTTACTATAAGCTTAAATAAAGTTGGTTGTAAAACCCATCTTAGTTGTCTTGAGAGAAGCTTTTCCCTGCCCTGTATACATATTTTCTTGATCGGGATAGAAGACAAAATTGTGGAAGAAAAGAATGCTAAGACAACATTAATTTATAATGGCCATATTTAATGTTACGATATTACACTTTTGACAGATTTTCTTTATCGTGGCAACAAGGCATACTACATCGGCGTCGGAAATATAATTCACTCGAACAAGAAGTACTCGTGCACAAATAAAAAGCATACGAAATTGCAAGGCAATCCGTGAGTAACTTCTAGTGATATGATACATTCTATAATAATAATGATTCATTTCAACTTCTCTTTCATCAAGGATACCTCCAGGAAAACTAATATATTTTTTTACACCTTCATAAATTATATGTTTTGCAATACTACAACCAAAGAAAATTAAATTTACTTTTCATTTTATTAGCGTGTTAGTACTTAAATAGTTTAACCTGTGAATCCGTTTTTATATACTTACCGTGAAAAACTTATTATTCGATGCAATTCATCTATTGACATTATTTTGATCAAGTAACAGGATTTGCGGAGGTTGCATAAAAAAATTTGCTATTCTATGTCTCAGTTCATTCTTAAGATGCACTGTGCACAATCAGACAAACAATCGTACAAAATAGAGTTTGAAACTAAAATTACCTATAATAAAACTCAGTCTTGTATAAATGAAGTTTCATGCAAAATTTTTAAACCTTCATATGAAGTCTTTCTTGGCATATCTTCCAGATAAATACATTCAAATTTTTGTTCATTAAATTGGGTTTCATATCGGTGTTAAAATCATAAAATTCTACACACTAATTCACTATTAATTTACATATGTGTTGGGATAGTTAGGCTACATGCGTTTAATATGTTAATGAGTTTATTTTTGAAATTTATTTTATGTTGATACTGTCTCGTTTTTATCACGGTTTGCCCAATGTAGTCTAAAACATTTAGCCAAATCCCATGGAGTGACATGTACCATAATTTAACTTTAATTAATTTAATTTAGCTTTATGGTACAGTTTAAGTTTGTAGGTTAGTTCGTTTTCGTGCGGACAGATATACAGACAGCCAGGACAAACTTACAAATTAAATTTGTTTAATCCCACAAGTTACAGGCCTCGTTAGAGCAGTCAGTGAAATGTGCATTATTATACTCTATTTAACTAACTTTTTTACTTTTTGTTTGTGCACTAATCTATATACACATACAATTTAGAGATATAACGTACCGAAATGGACTCTTTAATTATTGATTTAGTATAATTACACTGAAAAGATACATATACTTATATAATCACTGGTGGTGACTTTTGTACAGTTTATTGATGACAAATCTATAGTTGAACCATTCCTGTTTTGTAAAGATCTCCCTGATACAACAAAAGGACAAGACATTTTTTAATTTAGTTGATAAGTTCTTTGAAAATTCCAAAATATTATGGCAGTCCTGTTTAAGTGTCCCATTTATGGGTGGGCACTTCACAGGCTTTCTAACGTTAGCAAAACAGAAAAACACAGATATAGTTTATACACATTGTTTCCTACATAGAGAAACTCTGATTGCCATATCTTTGGCTTCTGGAATAAAAGTAGTACTCGACAGGTGTGTAAAGTTGACATACACAAAATAGCTTACCCACATTTTTCATATTATTCGTTAGTTCTTTCGTAAGTTCCTGTTAGTTCTCACAAAAGTTTCGTTAGTTTAGCAATATTAAAAACTTTACAGCCTTAATTCAATGTGTCACCATAAAAAATTAGCCTACCCAGATTAAATAATACGTTTTCAAAATTCATATCGTCAGTCCCTCGTTATTTTTCGTTCCTTCAGCAATAATATCTATTTTACAGCCCTAATTTAATGGCTAGGCATACTTCACACCGTGAAAAAGTGGCGAAACAAGATTAATGGGTAATTAGATTGTAGTAACATCGATGCAAAATGCATTCCAGACAACATACATTTTTGGTAGGTTTTGTTACGTTTGTCATTCACCACCTTTGTTTTTATATTTAACGAAATATTAAGAACCCTTAAGTTTTCATTTCTGGCAATTTGGCCCACGCAAAATAGCCCATTCACTTACAACTGGTTGGAATCCTTAGTATACGTTAGTTTTGCTATTCCCGAAGTTCTTTATGTTGTTATTGTAACGCCTGCCCTTTGTTATTATAACATAAACGCTATAAAATTAAAATTAAATTAATTGGTTTGAACAAAAATATTGCTTGTCATAGAAAATAGGTATTGTGAAATATTATGGTGGCTTGATAATTGAAATATTAAATTGTCCTATTTAAAACATTATTGTAGTTGCAATATTAATAAATACATATAACAAATGAGCTTTGGGATATTATTTTATTAAATAATAAACAAACATTATAATCCAAAGGAAGTATCATCTGTAATTTACAATTTTAATGAGCAAAATAATATTTTTGCCCTGAACTATCCTCCCGAAGACTAGACTAAAGTTTGAACAGGCTATTATCATTAAATATGAAAGATTTTTGTTGATAAGTCTGCTTTCGGAATTTATTCTTAAAGAAGTTCATGTTAGAAAATGCTGCTTTCAAACATACGTCAACCCATACAAAAGTAAGAAGTTTCAAGGCTAGTTTTCTGGATATTTATTAAGACAAAGTAGACGTTTTATTCAAAAGTATTGACATTACACTTTCTCTTTTTGATGTTTAACAAATGTATTTTCTTGGAAATCGATCATTTCTATCTTGAGAGCAACTTTATTACTCCCGAAAATATTTGCACCTTCATTGCTCCATTCATCAACAGAATCCAGAGAGTAAATGTTACTAAGGATGTCGACAACAATCTCAATTTTCTTGAAATCTCTGAATTTGTTTTCAAATTCCTTTTTAAGGTCCTTAATAAAACGTTTTGTATTGGCCGACGTCAAGCTTGTTGTCACTACTGATTATTTTTTAATTAGGGAAGTGCAGGCGTTCATTTTCAGGATCAATGTTAAAAAGATTTAGTTTGTGCAAAAAGCTTTTTACTTTTGTCAGGAACTGCCATGCAAGCTTTTCTTTGCCTTTAAGTTAAAGTTCAGATTATTGAATTGTTTAAAGAATATCTGATAAGAAAGCAATGGATGTGTTTATTCTTTATTGCCAAGAAAACTTAAGTAGGTGATGGTTGATATCTGATCAATATTGAAAATAAATGTCTTCGTCTTCTAAAATGGTAAAGAATCGTTGTAAAATGCAGTCTTTGCTTTCAACCTTTTAACCACACATTATTTTGCAACAACAGAACGTCATCTTAAGCGTCTACTTCATAAAGAAATATTTTCAATTCACGATGTATTGCACGAAGACAGTTTGTTATTTAAATAATTTCTTGCATTATTCTCTCAAGAATAGGATTTGCGTTTGAAGAAAAGCGCAGTATGCTGAATGATATAGTGGTTGGAAAAGAAATTTTCATTACTTTTCCATTGATTTTTAGTAGGTGAACTAGTCGTTTTTGACCCAATAATCGCTGGTGCACCGTCGGTAGTTAGTGATAAAAGCTTTTTAAAAATGTAACTCATATTTAACGAAATAATCCATTACCGCTTCGATTATGTATTTCCCTGGGTTTTTTCCTATTAACAACAAAATAACTAATAGCTCATCAACAAAAGTTTCTCTAATTTTATCCAAAAAAAACGTACAAATATAATGAATTGTGCTTCAACAGTAATTTTACAAGAGTCATCCTTAGCCAATATGTAATATTCGGAATTATATAACTATCCTTTCAAATACAAATGATTTTATTCTACCAAAACATGTGTGTTTTTTTAGTGAATTTGCAGACAATGGAGTTTCAACACCATGTTTTCCGTTATCACTAGAACATTGCCTACATCGGGCATGTGTTCCTTAATTATGTCAGTATCGTTGAATAGTTTCATGTGCTTAGCAATAGTCCAAGAAATACGTAAAGAAGCCTCTCCACATTCCACCTGCTCAGTCATTGATTTGAGTTGAAGATACGTAGATTGACAGTAAACTTTAGATTTACTAAGATTACTGGCAGGTGTAAATATATCAGCATATTATTTGTGTTTGATCTCATAATGTCGTTTTTATAATCCATCTTTTAAATAACGCAACTGTTTTTTGACACTTCAAACACAATGGTACTGCTCTAACACGATTTGGTACCAATACGCGTGAAACAATACAAATCGGTCCATTCTGGCAAAAACTGTTAATTTTCGACTTCCACCTTTCTTGGAATACCTGATGATGAAACAGGTAGTATGTAAACCGTTTGAATGGAAGTACGATAAATATAGCCTATATACAAGTATTTACATGAAAACGTATAATACTTATAAGAAGGTTAGAAAATTAAAGAAAATAATATCGCCTAAGAAATTTCAAATTTTAATTTCTCATGACGTATGGCCTAAAATGAATCCGATATCTAAAGTTTAAAAACATAATGAGTGACCATGTACAAGAAAGCGGGGAGTACTTCCATCTTTTGCTTCACCTGTACTCGACCAAGTTGTAAAAAAGAAACAGTAGAGCACGACTTGAAAATTGGCCTTATTCGTTGTTCAACCTCTACAGCGGAAAATAGTGTTAACATTAACCAAGAATGTGAATAATGGAAATCAAGAAGTATTTTGTTTAATATTTTCCAACTTTTACTGGTTGTATTATACTATATTTTGCTCAATAAGTTAAAATAAATTAAGTTTCTTTTAAATGTAATTTTTTTCTTTCACTTACCCAAGAAAATTATATTATTTTAATAAATAATATAATTTTCCTGATTTTTTGTTGTATAAGTACGTTTATATCAAGTACTTAAGCTTAATCAATGGTATAAAGTAATAGGTGTGCCGTTTTTTGTTGTGTGCCGCGAGAAAAAACCGTTTGGGAAACACTGATCCAGAATAAAAATGGAGGGTTAAGAAACGAGGTTGAAAAAAGTACTGATTGTAACATACCAAGAAAGAGACTTTGCTTATTTATAATCAAAAATCAATTTGATGAAATCACAACTGTGTAAAACTTTATTAAATCTGTACACAATCTAATTGCCTTTGATGAAAAACTTGTTCCTTATAACGTCATAGTGACAATATATACCTACATATGGTTATTTAGTGGTATACATGAAAGTACCACTTAAATAAAGTTATGATTAGTTCATCCATCAATTATGAGATGAACAGATCGAACTACGTTATGTGATATTGAGACAAGATATTCCAGGACGTTGATCTCCCAACTACTGTTTTTTTTCCGGTCAGGGTGTATCTATTTTCAGAAATGTGATAAGAACCGTGAGAACCCCGGTAGGGGGAGAGATAGTGGCCAGCATACCTACTGATCTAGCTTCCTTTCGAGTTCATCGCCTTTTCCCTCTTTTAAATCAAACTCTTTCCACTAATACTTGATTACTTTGAAAATCAATGAGCCTCTTCTTTTTGTCACACTTCATTCTATTTATCAGACAATTTATTGGACAATATTAGAACTCTGCATGTTGTGTTTAGAGAGCGATGTCTCTCAAGTTTAGAAATAAATAAATCTGTCTAATACGCATATTTTATTTAGACCTGAGGTAAGGCGGGAGGTTTTGGAAAACAATGTACACAAATACACTATTTAATTGTAATTTAATGTGTAAATTTAAATCACTAGCTATTCATATTTTTAAAAGGAAAGGAATGAAATCAAATACTTTTCTTTTGTATGTATTATACTAATCTTCTGAAAGAATTCTTCGTCTTGTAAAGGACCAAAGAACATTGCTCTATGTGACAATAACAAAACTATATCCTAGACAGACTAATTCCAAAAATTTTGTAATCGTATTGCTAATAAATTATATGCTTATTATGAGAAGTGTACGTATTGTTAGAAAACCTGAAGGCATTCGTTTTTTAGGTAGTTTTTTTCCGATTTTTCTTTATCTCAAGCCGACCGAATATGTGACTTTCGTATTTAAAGAAACGTTCAGTCTATTCACATGCACATTTTCACATGCACAGTTGAAGGAAAACGCTATTTCGGAGGCAGAGATTGAGAAACGTTTCAGAAACCTGTGATAACAAAGGCTTATCTAAAAAAAGATGTTTCGTGTAAGTATTGTTGAAAACTCTAAAACTGTATCAGAGGTATCTCTAATCATGAAACGACAGAATGATACAAACTATAAAAACTTTTGTAGACTCTAGTGGATTATGTGACCAAATAAACACAATCCTTACATCTTTACCTTCTACTGACAAAATAGGAGATCTACCGTTAGTCTGTGTACTTCATCCACCAGATACCGAAGAAAACTACAACATACCATATAGTTTGCTTAAAGAAGTGCTTAATACAACACAGACAAGGTTATATTTCTGTTAGACGAAACTCTTTACAAATGTTTTTCCTAAATCTAATTTACTTTTGTGTACTTTCATGTATGTCAAGCAGTCTGGAGGTGGCTGTTGGGATATAAAACAACAATGTGTTGAAATAAGATATGAAAACTAAAATGAAAAGTTTCCAAGAGGTACAACAAGCAGACTGCAAGAATGAAGAAAGTGCGACTTCAGTCGGTGCAGCAGAACAATAGTATGAGGACTAATAAATTAAGAATCGTGAAAAAGGAGTACCTATATGTGTTATTTTAAAACTCTTTTTGGAGTGGAGAGCTCTATGGTGCTATCGTTTTGCAACATTGTGATGATCCAAAGGGATGATACAAACAAGTACTGTGAAGCGTTTCGTGAGCATTTTGAAAGATTAAAAATGATGTAAATATCTTGATAGACTATGCTTTTGATTAATTATATTTGCAATTGATTTGAAAAACTACCGTGAAACCAGATCATTTGATTTCGCCAGTTATCGGTGTGATCAAAATATTATGGAAGCTCAGAAAATCACTGAACTGTCAAGAGCTCACTAAATACTATAAGAAGTATATTGTAATATCTTAAGGAAAGTAATTCTTGCTTCCAAAAAAATGGCAAATGACAGATTCATATTGGATGCGAGGAATAGGCCACACGCGATGTGGGAGATGGTTAATAGAGAAAACTAACAAGTTAAAAATTAAAGCGGATGAGGATCTTGAGTCCCCTTCTTCCAGTGATTTCTAAATTTTTTGAAAAAGTAGTCCCAATCACAATTCTTAAACATTTTACTAAATATAACATTTTGTATAAAAATCAGTTTAACTCATCAACAGCCTAGGCAGTGTTTGAACTAATTGATACAATTTTATTTTTCAATTTTGACAAAAAACATCATACTGCAACTCTTTTTCTGTGACCTATCAAAGGCTTTTGACTGTGTTGAACACAGAAAAATGTTAAAGAAATTAGAATTTATGGCTTTTTCAGTTCACAGTTCCAATATCTTCATATTTATCACATAAGAAACAAAAGGTTACAATTAAAAATAAGTCTTCGATAAAGTTTTCTTCCCACTGACAACTCAACGATCGTGGCGTTTTCCAAGGCTCAGTGCTGGGTCCACTACTATTTCTAAATTACGTGAACGATTTTTCACCTAACCTAACTACATTATTCTGTAGTTGTGTTTGCTGACGACACCACTATAAAAACAAAATCTCTTGATGATTTAGAGAATAAAATTAATCAAGCAACTGACGAAGCAGGGTAGTGGTTTCTCAGCTACTGTTCAAAGAAAATAAAAGCCAATTATTAATATTCTCAACACTCCAATCGGCAAGCACGTATATTAATTTTAACCTAAACTAATATTAAAGTAACATCGTCATGTACATTTCTTTGTTTAGTTGTGGATAATTCAATATCATGGAAAGAACACATTATGTATTCCTTTTAATGTATATTTTGTGACTTGTGAATGTCCATTTGATAGAAGAGGCCGTTATTGTGACACGAATGAATAACATACTTCATGTTTGTCTACATAATATTATGCAAGGTTATAGACAGCTCAGCCTCACGCTATAGATAGGATATACGGGGCAGCCAGTCTTCGGATATCTCTGCCTCGCGCCTTTGGCAGACCCGACTGGCGACTGAAGCCACTTTGGGGTTGTAAATACGCGTGCGGGCGGCGCGGGTCTGAATGCGCCACGACCACAAACTGGGATGCTCGCAGAGGCTTTGTTCAATGTGCGATGTTACGAAATCATATCCTGCTCGTCCGCACAGCACCTGCGTTCAATGTGCAGGTGGCCTACTGTTAGCACCTCATTCATGCACCTAACGTTCGCGCTGGCTGACCGAGTGAAAGATTATATACACCGAACAATAGAAATAACTACAAAAAGCACACATTATTTCAGAACTTATCAGTAGGATAGAAACTTGCGTCTTAAAAAAATACATAATGTATCGTAGTGTACTCATTTCATCCAATATATAATCTTAAACATTATTTTTTTCTGTCCACAGCCAAATAGGGTTTTACATTTAACTCATTATACATAATTTAACTGACTATTACGTTAATTAACTGACTATTCCCTTGGTTTATTTTTCTACATTTTTAATAATATTTTGAATCATTGGTAGACTAATTCCATTTTTCGACTTCCTAAACCTGTACTTAACTTTGGTTAGTCTTTATCTGGTCCTCCAACTTTATGCGATTATCAAGGCTTTTGTCTGAGAGGGATATTATAACTACTATTGATCCAACTTTAAGACAAGAAAGGTCTCTACTACTGTATGTATTGTTTCGTGTATGCATAAATCCGATATCACTAAGTTACTATAATCAACAATTTGTTACGCAAAATATCAAGGTTTAAAGTAAAACCGTATTTGAATTGTAAATTGTACAATGAAAAGAAAAGAAGATTCCAATGCGGTATTAATTTTATAAAACCATTCTACTTATATTTTGTAATAGTTTATTGTTTGTACGCGATTGTTTAGGTTAAAGTGAAGAGGGTGTATATGTTTTATGTGTTAATATATGGCAAGGTCAGTTCTTCCATAAATTGACGATTTGACTGTTACTATAAAATAATGTTTCCGTCAAAATAATTACACCTATAATTCTTTCGTATAGTGGTGTATGAGTTGAAAAGATTCCATTACGTTGGTGTTTCATCGTCGTATAGAAATTATACGAGTATCTTAAAAATGATTACCTACATTTGGATAAATATCAGTTACAACAGTTAAGCACTAATCAAATCATTTTTTTTTTTACAATAGTTCTATAAAAATCCAAGAAATAATACAAACACATTATATGAAAATAATAATATTTACTATTTACTGTTAATTTTACTACATTTTTCTTTAGAAGCTGACAATTGGCCTCTAAGTTTTTGTACCTATAATGCGATTAGTTTAACTGTGTACTCTACTTTATGAGACGTATCTGTAATAGCTATTTTTATTTTCACTTAACGTAAAGTGTAGTAAAATAATCACCTAAATTGAGATGTAATTAGTTTAAAATAACGGTTCCATTGAATTTGTATAAGAATTACTATATAGAAGTACGCAATATACGTTATAGTTCACAAAATGGTAAATGGTATAATTTTAATGATTTTAAAAAAGTATACACTCTGCACATGTAATAAACAAAAGTGATATTTAAAGAAATAATGTTGTGATTTTCAAGGTACTTTTTCAACGAATCCATCGACGTAGAAGGGAGCACCACTACTTTAAAGGTACGCTTGCAAAAACCTCGATTAACAAACATCTGATACCCCTCAACTGTGAAAGTGTCTTGGATACTGAAATAATAGCTACCTGATATGTCTATTCCTGTTTGAAAAAATACTATACAGCTCCATCATATTACATCATTAATTTTTTAAAATATAAATTACAATGA
Source organism: Homalodisca vitripennis (assembly GCF_021130785.1). Lineage (NCBI taxonomy): Eukaryota > Metazoa > Arthropoda > Insecta > Hemiptera > Cicadellidae > Homalodisca > Homalodisca vitripennis. The sequence continues at coordinate 34,361 of NW_025779363.1, forward strand.
CTACAAGTCTACACTTTTAGACATATTTCTTTGAACAAGGAAATCTTAACATTGACGTCGGATATATAATTCACTGCAGCGAGAAGTGCTCATAAGAAAGCCTAGGAATTTGTGTGCGAAACGCGGGTAACATGAACGAGTTTTAACATGAATTGTAATCGTGCACCTTTAAAAAACCTTACAGCATTTGTGTTTTTTATTAACTACGATATTCCAAATGTTAAACCGTTTAACGGTTAATAGTTTATCGTAAAGAGGAGTAAAACTAATATTGTTTAAGAATATATTTAAGAATATGTTGCGTTCGAAGTCATTGGTAACTAACTGCTAGTTAACAAAAAATATTATCTCCTGTCGTTCCTGGATCACTATTTGAACGAGTTTTAAAATATGTCGAAAGAAAGAGGTTTACTTATTTCTAACCAAACCTAAACCAACGTGATGTAATTACAACTGTATAAACTTTGTTGAATGTCTACACAAACTAATTCCAATTGACAAAAAACCTTGTTCTCTATAACTTCATAGTAATAAATATATACATGAAAGTACCATTTTAATAAAGTTACGATTTTTTAATATATGAAGAATGAGAAAAACAGACCAAACTACGTTATGTGATATTAAGGCAATAGATTGCAGGTGGTTCATCCCCCAACTACTATTTTTGTTTGTGAAGGTAAATCTATTTATCAGAAATATGATGAGGACACACAGTAGCGTAGCCAGAAATTATCGTTCGGGGGGGGGGGGGGGGGGTCCGAAACCGGGTGATCCGGGGGACGTTTTTGTGTGTTATAGTAAATATCAGATTTACGTACAAAAAACACGGGTCATTTAGAAAAACTGAAAAATAATTCATTTCAGAACCTAAGTTTTGGAGTTAGACTTTTTTTATAACCGCCATTGTATCACTTTACATTGCATTATAACCCAAAAAATTTTGTCACAACCAAGAGCCACTCACCCTGTATAGGTATTAGTCGGCGTTCAATTGAAACATGTAGTATTACAATGATGTAAAAACTTTTGATGCATAGACTATGTATTGATTGAGTATATTTGCAAGTCATTTGAAAACTACCATGAAACCAGAGTCATTGATTTCGGCACTTATCGGTGTGATCAAAAAATATTATGAGCCACTAAACCTAAGTCTAGTACAAAGATTGATAAACCGAGTACTCTGTTTAATTCTGAAAAGAAAACATTATGTATTTCCCTCAATGTAGATTTTACAACTTGAGAATGTCCATTTGGTGGAAGAGGCCGTTATTGTGACACGAATGAATAACAAAATTTCATGTTTGTCTACATAATATTATGCACGGGCTCAGCCTGATGCAATAGATAGGATATGCGGGCCCGCCAATCCGGATATCCCCGCCAGGCCTCGGCAGACCCGACTGAGCGATTGCTGAGACCACTTTGGGGGTTGTAAATACGCGTGCGGGCGGCGCGGGCCTGACTGTGACACGAACCACAAAACCTCGAGGTGCAGAGAACTCTGTTCAATGGGCGATGTTACACAATCATCTCCTGCTCGTCCGTGCAGCTGGCCTGCCTCAGTGGCGTACCGAAGGGGGGGGGGGGGGTCCAGGGGGTCCGGACCCCCCCCAAATTTTAAGACGTATTAAAAAATAAAGCATGGAGCAGGAGAAAAAAGGAGAGTTTGTCTTTAATTTTTGTCTACAAACATTAAATTAATTGATTTATTTAATTGAAGTGACCCGTTGTTAAAAATATAATTGTCTTTTCGTTTAAATCATAAAGTATCAAACGATACTTTTGGGCTCGGCCTTTCGGATAGTGTAGTGTTATCACGGTATTTCTATAGGGCGCGGTCACGTGACGTCGCAAAGTAACGTGAACCGTAAACATGGCGAACAGTTTAAATTAGCGACTACTTCGTTCAAATTCGTTCTTGAGGACTTAAAATGACTGCTTAGAATTAAGTTACGACGTTGATTTTAGGTGTCAATAAAATTGTAGACGTGTATATAATTATGGAAAAAACATTTAAAAAATCACTTTCGGTCGGAAATAAAAATACACCTGGAAAACTCTAATGATTAGGTAGAACCAACTACTTCGGACTTCAGTTATTGAGGTAAAACGTGGTATTTTTGATTGAGTTAGGACGACGATTTTTGTTATCATTAAACTATACAATGTACCTATATAAATTATCGAGAAAAAATCACTTCCGGTCGGTAAATACCGAAGAAAACTGTCTACAGAATCAAGTTTTGACGATTTAGGATTTCACTGGTTGAGTGGTTGAGGTAAAAATGGTACTTATAATTTTGTTAGGACGTTTATTTTAGGTATTAATGCAACGTCGACTAATTATCGAGAAAGAAAACAATAAAATCACTTCTGGTCGGAAAATACCGAGGAAAAGCTCTACTGATTTCACTGGTTGAGTCGTTGAGATAAAAGTGGTACTTAGAAGTATGTTTGAACATTGATTTTAGGTATCAATTGAACGCCGACTAATACCTATATAATTAATTATCAAGGAAAAGTTGGAAAAAATCACTTCCGGTCGGATAATACACCGGAAAAATCTCTACTGATAAGAAGTTCCGACTACTTTTTGGATTTCACTGACTGAGGTATTATTTCATTTTCCTTAGTATAATTCCGATCGGAAGTGATTATTTTTGTTTTTTTTCTCGGTAAATATATATTTTATTAGTCGGCATTGAATTAATATCTGAAATCAATGTCCCTAACATAATTATAAGTACCATTTTTACCTCAACCACTCAACCAGTGAAATCCAAAATCGTCAAAACTTGAATCTGTAGAGAGCTTTTCTTCTGTATTTACCGACAGAAAGTGATTTTTTTCTCGATAATTATATAGGTAGTCGAGTATTAATGATAACAAAAATCGTCGTCCTAACTCAATCAAAAATACCACGTTTACCTCAATAACTGAAGTCCGAAGTAGTTTGAAGTTCTACCTAATCATTAGAGTTTTTCAGGTGTATTTTATTTCCGACCGAAAGTGATTTTTTTAAATGTTTTTCCGATAAATTATATACTCGTCTACATGTGTAATGATACAAAAAATCGTCATTATAATTCATTCATAAATTACCTCAATCAGTGAAATCAAAAGTAGCCGAACTTCTAATCAGTAGAGTTTTTGCGGTGCATTTTCCGACCGTTAGTTTGATCTGTACCCGAGCAACACTCGAAAATTGCCCTCCTTTTTCTAAAGGGATTTCGACCGTCAGTGGCCCAATGTCCCCGCAGAGGTATTTCATTTTCTCCACAGAATATAGTTGTGTCAACTATACGCTTGAGTGAAGCTCTGTTTTGTTCTTTTTCTTTCTTTATCCAGTGAATCCAACATCACTTTGGTGCCTTCTATTCGGCGGCCAGAATCGAACTTTGTGGTACTAGAGTTTGCTGTGAGAGTTGTATTTGCCTATTACATCTTTCCACTTTCTATAAGGCGTAGTTACTAAAGCTCCATATTTTTGGTAATTTACCTTTTACCAGTGAACTCATTGGCAAAATAACACACAAAACGTCCCCCGGATCCCCCGGTTTTCGGGCCCAAAATTTTCGGACCCCCCCCGAACGAAATTTCTGGCTACGCTACTGGCCATTAGCCCTCTCTCATGCACCGCATCGTCCGCTCTGGCTGACCGAGTGACACAGATTATAAACACTGAATATTAAAAATAACTTCCGTGAGCATAAAATTATTTCATAACTTATGAGAAGGATAACAAGCTTTCACGTAAAATGCCTAATGAAGTGTACTCATTTAATCCAATATATTAATTTTTAACATTATTATTTTTTTACAGCCAAATAGATTTCTACATTTTAATCATTATACAGAATTTAACTGACTATTCCGTTAATTAATTGACTATTTCCTTTAGGGATTTTCTACATATTTCAATATTTTGAATCATTGGTATTAATTTCCATATTCGACTCCCCTAAAACTATACAGTACATACTTTGGTTAAATCCTCACCAGCTCCAAACTTTCTGCGATTATCATGGCTTTATCTGCGAGGGATATTATAAGTACTATTTGCTCCAACTAAGACAAGATTGATCTCTACTACTGTATGTATTGCTTTATGTAATATTGTAAATATGGATAGGATTAGTGGGAAACCGCCAAAAGATCAAAACTATTTGGTACTTTATTTATTGGTATTAGGTAACAAGTAGCTGGAAAATGCATATAAGCTACAATAATACGTACGATATGATCTTATCTAATCCTAACAAAGTAGTCAGTGTATCACAACTTAATTAACTGGTTTTTATGTGTCTTGTAAACCTTGGTTTGGGTTTTCAATTCTTTGAAAAATCGTATATCAAAGTATTGGATATAAAACTTAAATTCATTATTTGTAATAGATAAAAGTTGAGAGAGTAACATAATAAAATATGTGCAATCTATGATTGCAAACATGTAATCTTTTTTCCCCATTAAAAATATTTTTAACTGATATCACACTACAATTAACAATTTGTTACGCAAAGTACTACGGTTACAGTAAAACCATATTAAATTGTAAATTTTGTAGAGAAAAGGAAGATTCAAATGTGGTAATAATTTTAGAAAACCATTCAACTTATGTTTTGTGTTAGTTCGAACTCATTTTTTGTTGCGCCGTTCTATCGTTTATAACTAAGAGGGTGTAGATTTATTATATGTTGGGCCTAATAGATGACAAGGTAAGTTCTTGAACAAACTGAAGATAAAAACCTTCTATAAAGTAATGTTTTCGTCAATATAATACACCTAGAATTCCTTTGTATAATGGTGTATGAGAGTTAAAGATGTTTCATCGTAGTATTGAAATTATACGAGTAACTTAAAAATAATTAACATTTGGGTAAATATCAAATTACATTAGTTAAATACTAATCAAACTTTTAATTTAAAAGTAATTCCTATAAAATCCAAGAAATAATATAACACAATATACGAAAATAATATTTCCTATTTACTGTTAATTTTACTACATTTTTCTTTAGAAGCAGACATTTTGAAGTTTTTGTACCTATCTTAAATAGCTATCTCATTTCACTTAACGTTAAATGTATCGGAGTAGTACCGTTAGAGGGAGGAGTGTGGAGCCAGGCGACTGTAATTTACTGTCGACAGTAGGAGGAGCCAGCAGCCATCGCAAACTTGTAACCCTCCATGACTGCCCCCCTCCTCACGATTCGGCGTTGACGGAATGGGCTGTTTTCGACGTTGGCGGAATGGAGCTGATTCGGCCCTGGCGGATTGGTATGAATTCGGAGTTCGCGGACAGTTGAAGATTCTACTTTAAATTTCCCTATAGCACCGATAAATTCTATTATTCGTCCGTCAACATCGAAGAGTTTTCTACATCAGTCCGTGAGCTCCGAATTTATTCGACTCTATAGGAATCTTTAATTTTTCGCCTCTAAAAGACACATGGGTCCGCCAGGACCGAATAACGAGACAGTCCGCCAACTCCGAATCCTCCTAGATTCCGTAAGTGTGGCGAAAAGTAGAATCGTCCGTGAGCCTCGAATATTTTATGTCCTAGTCCCGATAGCTCCGAATAATTAGCTCTCCAGTCCGTGAACGTCGAATCATTCGGAGCTGACGGAAAGTATCGTTTTCGGTCTTGGCGGACGAATTTCACTATTCGGCCCCTGCGGATTCGGTCCTCACGGACTCCACCTGATCAACTACATTAAAAGTCATCATGTAGTACTCATAAGTATGTTAACTGAAAAGCTAAGGACCTGTGAAATTAATTGTTCCTGCTTACTTCTTACTGAAATCGTTAAAGTATACAATTAACATATCATGAATTAAGATATATTCGAGAAATTTCATAGGCACTTATACAAAAACAGTTTCAATGTCTGATTTAAAGGCCCATCTTTAAACTTAAAACTCAAATAGATTAGAGGGTAAGTATATCATTCAGTGACTATCACTTAATCTCTCTCTGGATTTTTTAGAGTGCCATTCCTAAAACTATGCTCTTAATGTACCCGATTTTCAACATGAAAATTTCATTCGAAGTCGTGGGTAACTTAGTTACAATTAAAAAAATAGAACTATCATGATTGAGTATGATGTGTTTCCCACAGGAAGTAATCTCATTGACCACCGGAGCATGCCGTACAGAGCCACTGAGTACAAACCTTCTAAGATCAGATGCCTTTGATGTTGCCGGGTTCATAAATACCCTATAACTAATTTCAAAATACATTTACCAACTACAATCTTCTTGTTTTAATTTTTTCAACGAACCCAATCGTTTATTGTTCTAAACATTCATAACATCTGACTGTTACTTTTTTATTGTTCTGAATGCCAGCTACTGTAATAACTATAACTTCCCTTTGACTAATAATTATAATGTACATTAATGAGCCATTAACCATCTAATGTAATAGATTTAAACGATTAAATATATTAGTCAACTTATTAGTCGTTTTTTGCAAATAAAATAAGCCAATGGGATTGCCTTTATTAGTAACCTTTTTATTGTTGCAAATACCATAACGTGTACTTCTTGAAATCATACATGTAACGGTTTTCTTCTAAATTTTTAGTTTATTAATGTAGAGAATACTTGAGAATGATTGAGAGGAAATGTTGCAATAATTTCACAAAATATTAATTTTGAGCATTACATTAAACATTAATACACAAAATTAAAAAGTTCATTATATTATTTATTAATAATATGGCCAATTATTCAATGAATCGATACCACATTATTTAGAAATAGCTGTCATTTTTGCAAGAAACATTGAAATCTTTTTAGCAGGCACGATGGCAGGTCATAAGAAACCTAGGCTGTGCATAAATTAAACCAAAAGCCTCTGACGTTGCTGTCAGAAGACACGGCTTATCAGCTTAGACCTAGACTAACTCTCTGGTCTTAGCTGTAAGAGAAAGAAATCTTTTTACACAAACATTGCCCCCGTTCTTATAACCGGATTTGTGAGACCAGTCCCACATTAATTATTTATGGCTAAAAATAATTTTAAACTTGTTTGAGTACAATTTATCCACAAGATAATCTTTGTTTCGAATCTAACGAATATTGTGCAGTAAAAAAAAATATATAACTGGAAAGTGTAGTAGTGTAGTAGAGAATGAAGTTGCTCTAGTAACATGTGATATTTAAATAAACTATATTCATTAGGAAATAAAAATATTTTCTTAATTTTATACCTGTTGCGTTTAAAATTATCTCAACGATAATTTCCATAATAATTTGTGTTTTGTTCCTACCAATTTGAGCTGTTTTCCCATAATTTATTTTCATAGTTTTACGAATAGTTTTTATATATAAGTATTGTCTATATATTAGTTTACGTATACTTTACAGTATATATAGAACTAAAGTTGTGTTAAAACTAACATAATGATAGATAACTGCTTTTTTTGTATTCAGCTGTTAAAAAGTGTTAAAATCGTTTATATCCAAAAGAATATTTTACTTACTAGTGTTACTTAGTAAAAGTAGGAAAAGAATTAAGTATTCCATTACACGTTAATTATTTAAATGACATGGTTAGTGATATCATATTTAATAAAGTAAATACTCACAAATAGTCGTACTGTTAAGCACACATAAACATACTATTATTATTTTAAACTGAAATATTAGTTGTGCATTCTCTGTATCTCATTATGTGGGAAATTTTAAAATCCACCATTTATTTTTCTTTTTGAATATATGTAAAGCTCTATCTCATACAACTTTTGTAACGTAATTTGCAGTTAAAACATGTAATTTTACCCTAAGCTAGCGTCCCTACTTTCTCCCTTGCTCTCTATTTGTTACTGGCTTAAGAATCAACATGACAGTACAGTCAACTTCTCATGTCCTTTTTTCCCATTCAGTGAATGTTAATGACTATCGCGCATTTATCTCTTGCCTTTTGTATTGGAAATACTCTCAAGAATTCTGTAAAATGTTCAAGCAACATGGCTGGATGAGTGAGTGGACAGACTTTGCATCTTCCTAGTCTACTAAAGTGGCATCATGTAAAAAGTGTACATTGTTTTTATTCAGAACATACGTTTTACATTTCTGAACTAATTACGATTCTTTTGTAAGTATTTTATTACTATTTGTTACTATTGGGGATCTACTCTAATTAATTCAGTTTGAATGAAGCGCCCAATATTAAGTTATATCTTTATTTAAATTTGACCACGCATCTACATTGCTAAAGTTATATTGATTTTGAGTTTTGATTATGATACTATTCCTGGAGAAACAATGTTCAAAGGTAAGTGCTATTCAAAAAAATACGATTCTATTACCTAGAAAAGGCATTTAATATGGCAGGGGATTTAGTGATATTGCAGTTAAGAGATGGAAGCATGCTCACTTACGAGCTGCCAGCCTCTACACAAGATGGCAGCGTTAATTAATTAGTTAGTGTAACAGATTACGGCGGGAGATTAACAGCTGACTCGGCGTGGGGCTTGACAAAGTTTGGCGGGAATTACATGACATGGCGCCATCTTTGGTATGGCAACTCATTTACAGAAATATGACTGCAAATTTTTTTATTTTATTTAATGCTTTAGTGTATACTTACCAAGCAAATATCTTAATAAGTTAAGCATATCATTAAAAAAATACTTCAGAATCTCAATATGTGGCAATCATCTTTTTTAATTACTAAATGAACATAAAATACCAACACCATTCAACCCATTACTAACACAAAAAGTTGATGAGAGGATCATAATTGATGATTAGACTGTCAAATCGATTGTAATGGTATTTATGCACACGGTAACGTCAAAGGCAACTAATCTTACAAGTCTGTGTTCAGTGGCTCGCTCGGTATGTTATGCTCCGGTGGTCAATGAAATTACTTTCCTGTGGCGACACATCGGACACATAGCTTTCATAGTCGGCTATGATCAAATACGTTGAATATTGCAAAACATGAGATAAAAAAATTTTATTAATCGAGCACTCGTTGATTTATGTAGGAAATCATAATAATATAATAATATTGTCAGAACTGCAAACAAATTATTTTTTTTAATTTATAAGTTTAATCCAGGTATATTTCAACACTGAAACACAACCCAGAAGAAAAATTAATAAATGAAAATGTTTCCAAGAAGGTTATAAATTGATAATGTCCCATAGATAATGGCCTAAACGGGTTTTCGTTGTGTACACATATTATAAACAAACGCGGATAAGTTACGGAAATGTAGGTCAGGTAAGATCCTCAGACAGGTCGAGTTATTGGTTAAACTTATATTACACTGCACTAACATGGTAACTGACTGTGACGGGGTGATCATGCTGAGTAACTATGCCACATCCTATTGCCTGTCACATGACATTAGTGCCTAAAGCATAAGAGACAACAAGAAGCAAAACAACACAAACATTAAATATGATAGCCAGATTTTTGCAGCGTTCTATGTCTAAAATGAAATATAAACTGTATTAAATAATAATTAACCACTAATTAAATTCCCAGCATGGTTGTTTTATTATACGTTTACTTCTCAAAATTCCAAAAAAAACAAAAATTAATTTTTAAAAGTGGAATTTGAAAATGGTTATGATTAAACAATTTGTTCATAAAAACCCTAAATTCGGTGGACAAAATACTAAAATGGGTTGGAAATTATAATAGAGTAGAATAAATTTTGTATAAGGATACAATTTTACCTTGCATTTTAGGCTTTTAATTTAAGGGATCAATAAAATTATTTTAATATTTGTTTACGTTTAAGCTATTTAAATGAGTATACAGTAGTTTATTTAATATGATTAGACATAATTTACTTGTATTTGTATTTATCTTTAATATAAAATTAAGGTGTAAATAATGTAAATGCACCTTACGATTGATGATCCAATAGATATTATTTTACTTAACTAATGTTTATGTATTGATTTTACATTATAACTGTGCTTAGTCCTAAATCTTATTTTGTTATGAGAAGCTATTTAGCGCAAACATACAAAAATTGTTTGGATTTAGAGGAACCATAACATGCAGTGGAGGTTTTTTTTATTAAGAACAAAGAAGGAAATATTTTTACTAAAAGTCTTCAAAGCATTGCTGGGCCACGTAATACTGTCATATAAGTTCCTTTTGAAATTAATTACAATAATCAGGATATTCTGACTTTGTGGCAAGTTTCAGATTTATTACATAAGTAAGAAATACACATTTACTACCACAAAAAAAATTATATCGATTACTAAATATAAATGACATTTTATAACAATGTAACGTATTACTCGTATTTTTGGAAGAAATAGCAAAATATTTCACTCCAATAATGAATTTATTTGATATAGCTCAAAAGTACACACAAATTCACATTCAGTAGATCAACAGAGTAGGATACAGTTGTTTGTGAACACAGCTCTTAATATGCAAACTATTAATACATATTAATTTTCATCTCGGGATCTGCGAGACTCACATTTCTAATACGTGTTCGGTAATCCTCCGCATCCTCCGTTTTGGGTTTAATTGTTTATGAGCACCACTTTTGAGATGTAGAAAAGACTGGTACATATTCATATTGATCTCAGGATCTGTGAGACACAGATTGTTAAGTGTGCTCGGTAATCCTCCGTATTCTCCGTCTTGACGAGGATTTGAGTATGAGCTAAGCCGATCAGCACTTCGTTTCTCTTTTAGAATTGAATAGAATATAATATCTTACTATTACTGAAGATTTATTCGCGTATGAAGTATTCCAGTAAACATTTCTAATTTTAAGAAGGTTTTAGTCATGTTTTTAGCTCTTGCTCCTATTTATGTTTTATTTACTCTACAAGGTTTACAACTGAAACAGCTGCAAAACGATTTTTATTTAAGAAAGTTGCCTAATTATTTTGTTGAAGTAAAGGTTTCCACAGGCAAATAAATTTCAATAGTGAACCATTTATTTTGGTGAATTTTAATTGCCTGGCTTTGTACTGGAAGCTTTCCTCTAACGGTTTCCCTTAAATTACATATCTTTTATCAGGTCATCATATGGTAATTTGGGTTTTTATTACTGTATTTGTTGTTGACGTAAGAAATTATATTGATGAAACCTTATGATGAAACTATATATTCTATATAAAGGTAGAAATATAAAGAGGTTATAAAAGACTCTGAACTAAACTGTTAACTGATAATGATAATTTATCTGGCCTTGATTAGCCATCAGTGAGATTTGTAATATCATGAATGATGTACTGATACTATAGTGTTTGAATAATTACATTTCAGTTTCTACTGTCGGTGAGAAAACACTATCAAACTTTACAGATTACAAATTACTAATGGTATCATTACCAAACGGATTCACAGTCCGTTTATCTGTTAATCCCTGCAGCAATCTACAGCGCTAATTAAAACAATTATTAAATTAGGGGAGACACCTCTCAGCTTCTAAGGCCAATCCTGCCTCACTCTGCTCCATAGTTTTCTTCTGTAATTGAATTAGAAACATGAATAAAGTAATGTGTGATTTACTTTTTGAAGCACGATAAAACATACCACACAAGAAGACCAAGCTCGGCATATTAAATTCACCCCTAGTTTCTCTTCACCGGTCCTGTTACTTTCCTGATAAATAATTTTAACCGTTAGTCCACATGGAAATACAGTCATTAGATGTATTTTTAATTTAATGCTTCAAGAATATTTGTCTTATTCCTTGCTAAGTTTAACACAGCTTGAGAAATAAAAAAATAATTTTACTATTTATGAACTTATAAAATAGCATAATTTTATTTTTCTGAAACTTATAGCAAAAATGTTAAGTCCCTTTGTTATATGATATTTTTTTAATATGATTGCATAGTAAATTCATTTTAATACATTCTTTAATTCGCAAACCTTACGTGATTATAGAACACTAATTTCGATGTATATTAGTTATTGTATACATTTATTTATACCATTATTAACGTATCTAAAGTGTCAAAAGTGTAGCACTGAACCATTGTATACAATAGTAACTTAAATGGATGCATATTAAAATAAACAACTCATTTAAAATGGAAAAAGTTTAAATAAATAGTTTAATCCTTATAATTTAGATTGTGCTTATTATTTTATACTAACAACCATACGTACATTTTGGCTATGGTAAAAAGGTATTCTTATTTAATTATATAAAGACAAGTTTCCTTCAAAAAAGAAGGAAGGTTTTTTCCGCACGCAAGTTTATTTTTTAGAGACATCATTGAAGCATTTTAATTGTAGTTAGAATTGTATCTTTTTCTATTCCTTATGGTATAAATGGATATGGAAGTTGATTGTTCTTTGGTGATAACGATGATATAACTAGATTGTAGATGATCTAAGTAGACTTGGGTCTTGAATAACAGAAAGGTGCATAGAAAAGTGACCGCGCGGCGCAAATTGACTGTTCCTAAAATGGACCATACACGCAATATGTATGTAATTAGGGAAGCAACTCAATTGGCGCTCATTGACTGCATTTGTGTTTATGTGAAATTTTAAATACATATAATAGTAGATTTGTGAATTGTCTAAGTGTGATTTCTGAGGTCACACCAAGGAGACCACAAGTAGAATTCTTTGGGACAGTTTTCTGATACATGATATTTAATCTACCAACCCCATAGATTAAGGAATAAATTCTATAAACTAGGAGGTATTAAAAATGACCCCTACGAACCCTAATTAGTGACCATAGTTTTTGTTAGTAATGGATAGTGTTGCTGAATAATGGATTAACAATAGAATTTAAGGACTATATTGTAATTGTTTATATCAAATTAAATTATTATATGAATATAAGCAAATAGCTAGGCCAAATTTTAAAAATAATGAGAAACTTTAATTTAAATTCAAGAGTTTTGAAAACAGTTGTCAGATAGATTGTTAATTTTAGATTTACATTTTAATTTTTAATAATTGTTTACTTGAGTAAAAATCATTCTAAAAAATGTGTAAATAATTACCTCATAGTTAAATAAAGAGAAAAATATTACTCTAAAAATGAAGGTTCTAAATAAATTAAAAGAAGATGAGTTATAGCTGTGTGGGTCAGGACCATGTCGTGTTATTGGGTTACGACTTCCATTACCGCCTTTACCGCCACTAACAAGACTTCGGCTCGCCGCGACGTGGCTCTTATTGTCGTATGTATCAGAATATTTCCAAGAGGATCTTTGCACTAATAAATAATATAAAAAACACAGACTTTCTGGTTAGTAGTTATAATTTACGATCATATTACTGTGACCCATACGTTTTCTCCAAGGTTAATTTATCTGTCTAAGCTATTTATTCTTCTCAAATGTAAACTTGAGAACAATAAAATAAATCGTTGTTTACACTAGAAAATACTCAAATGACCAAAAAGATCTTTCCTCAAAAAACATGATAAATGTTGGTCTGGTAATTTAGTTAAGCGTAATGTATTTATTTATTCACGGTAAACCCATTACATACAAAAATTGCACAAATTGGTAGAAATAGCTGAATAGAATAATTAATAATAAAGAAGTTCAAAATAATAATTATTATAGTACAAGAATAATTAGAATTAATAGCATAGTAATAATAATGTAAATGCAGACTACTACGTGATAATTAATAACATATCAACAACGTATTAAAAATAAATAATATATAACAACGTAATAAAAAACAAATAATATATAACAACAATATAATAATAAATAATATGTAACAACAATATAAAAAGAAAATAGAAAAAAACTTTATTTTTCTCCAAAATAAGTTTACTACATTTACACCAGCATTACCAACAATAATGTTAATATATTACTACATAGTATTTAAACATAAGTAAACACTATTGAGAGTCTCGGATGCACGGGCCTTGACCTGATACTTGCTACACACTATTTTCACTAATGTCATTATCTGCTACAGTTTTTTAACCTATCCATACACATCCATACCGTACACACTCACACACATATTTCCTGATAGATTAAGAGTTTAAACCACATTTAGGAGAAACAAAGAAAACCTCCAAGGCATCGCCTGTTTAGGAATATATTTATTGTAAATTTCTGAATAAAAACGGCTTTTTAAACTGTACATAATTAAATACAGAAAGGGATTTATATCATGTAAATACACTCTTATATATTTAGATGTAAATTTCCGCGTGTTTGAATCCTTTTCATACATATTACCACAATACAAATTACAATTAAAAATTGATTACGTTGAAGCCATTCCCTTTAATATTCCGAATTAAAATTGATTTTTATTTTTACATCGCATCTGTACAAAACAAATTAGTAAATTATATGAGCAACTCGTTTTTTAAACGATTAAATACCACTCACTCTCACAATCTCACATACATAACTGAATGGTGAACAACATATATATATATATATAAATACATATAGTACTGTGTACACAAAAACTAATAACAAACAATATAATATCAAGTAATAACAAAACGTAAAATAACAAGTAATAACAAAACATAACAATAACAAGTTATAAAGAAAACCTAATAATAACACACAATAATAAAAACGTAACAATATCAAGCAATAACAAACATAGTAATAACAATTCCCTTTCCTTTAGTCGTTAAAACTTAAATAGCAATATTTTTCTATATTTTCTTTTAAAAAAGCGAATCCTTCAGGTATTTTGAGAAAAACTTTTGGTTGAATTTTGATTCCTTACGTTCGAAGGCAATACATTGAACATTCGTGGTGCCAAATATAAAAACATTTTGGTAATAAAAGTATTTGATGGCTTTGGCACAGGTTAAGTCTTCTGAATTTAGTAATCTCAATTTATATTCATTCGTTAGCTTGAAATTTTTTACTTCTCATAAAGAATATTTTTCAGTACCTTTAAAAGCGTACATATACCTCAATGGCAAGATTTGTAGTTGTTTAAACAAGGGGATAGCTTGACTCAGTTCTATTTCGTTTTTAAAATCATCCTTATAAAGTTCTTCTGGAGGTAATGATGGTTTTCAGATTTGAAATGCATGTTCCCCCCCCCCCTGCACGATAATGCATAATCCAATATACTGTTAATTAAAGAAAAATATAACATTTTTAAAAGATCTTTGTCACAAATAGTTCTTAAAAAATAAAAAATTCTTAAGACATTATTCATTTTTTGTTTTAATTTTGTGATATGTGTTTTCCAATTTAATTCTTTATCTAAACCACAACCCATATACTGCAACAGATAAATAGCTCTTAAACCATTTTCCATACAACTCCTCTAATCCCACAATCATATAATTTTTCAAGAAGAATTTTGTGTTGAACTGTATCGAATGCTTTCGTAATGACTAAAAATAACCCAGAAAACCTTTTTTCCATCATTCATATATAAAAATAAGTAATATAATAACAACGATATAAAATAAATAATATAAATAGCAATAACAGCAGTAAATAAATTAGAAGATTTGTAACCTAATAATAAATCATTTGATAACAATAACATAACAACAGTTAAAAAATGAAGCAATAGCATAACAATATTAAAAAAATAAATGTCTATAATAACACACAATTTTTTACAAAATAAATTAATAAATAACAGCATGCCATGTTGCGAAAATGCGTTAAGGAGGGTAATGCTGTTCTAGGATGGCCAAGGATGTTTTTTTTAAAGGAGGCGATGGCATCAAGAAAGAAGTAAACATCCCCAGGAACAAGATTCCCAAGTCTCTGAATTCGGTTTAATCGTGGAGTTCATCTCGTAGTTCGTAGCATGGTGAAGACGTCCAAACAGGTCCCTTGATCTAGTGTGTAGGTACACGAAGATTGATCGAACCAAGGATTTCTGGACAGTCGACCAACCGGTTCAAAATTTCGATAGAGGAAGAGTACATCCTGACCAAGAGTCATCAGTCCGAGCAGAGCAGCAATGTCATTGAGCGGAGCATCCCGATATCCAAACCCAAGTTTTCAGTCCAACCAGATGAAGGAATCTCCTCTGGATACGGTCAATGTCGTCAATAAGGTATTCTTGATGAGGTGACCAGACAGTACTGCAGTACTCAAGGTGGGGACTGACAAAAGTACAATACAGAGATCTTAGAGCATAGGGACAGTGTAGTAGATTTCTTGAGAAGCGGAAAATCATTCCAAGACTTTTGATCTTGTGAAGGAGACTGTTACACACTTTTCAGCGTTAAGGATCATGAGATTATCCACACACCAAGTCTCGATAGCTAACAGAATTTCTTGTAGAAGATGACAGTCATCAACTGAGGAGACAGAAGTGTACAGTTTAATATCATCGGCAAACAATAAGTGGTTCACTTTAATAACTTCCGAGATGTCATTAACAAAGATGTTGAAGAGAGTAGGGCCACGATGGGAACCCTGTGGAACACCAGATGTTGCAACGAAGTCCCCGGAGAATGCACCAGCAAATTGTATACGGAGCCGTCGATTCTGCAGATAGCTTCCAAACCAAGATGGGCCCTCCATGAGCTTGCAGCTTTTTTAAAAGATGCGGATGGCTGACCTTATCGAACGCCTTCAAAAAATCAAGGGTAAACAGCATCGGTCTGAGCTCAAGTTTTAAAAGAAGGTATTATCTCATTCTGAAAGAGTACCAGATTTGTTACTGTAGATTTATTGGGCATAAAACCATGCTGACTTGTCGTGATGATTCTCCGCAGGAAAGGATTAGTTTTAGAAAGAACAAGCTGCTGAAATATTTTGGCAAGTACTGGTTGGGTTGCAATGGGTCTATAATTTCCGACGTCACTCGTTGATCCAGACTTATGAATAGGGACAATATAACTGACTTTGAGGACATCAGGAAAAGTACCACATACAATGCATCTGTTGAAGATTTTTTTTAAGGGTGCAGCTAATACAGATGAGCAATGCTTTAGTACTACGGGGTTTATGCAGTCTGGTCCACATCCCTTGGACACATCTAAAGAATCCAGAGCACTAGTTACATCTTGCAGAGAGAAGGTACACGAAGAAATATACCCTCGTGTAGCAGCCATTAAAGTTGAAAAAGTAGATGTAGATCCATGAAATACAGAAGAAAAGGATTCTGTAAAAAAGACAGCACATATCTTTGGGGATTTTCTAGCAACTTTGCGCTCTAGTTTCATTATTGACGGACAGTAAGAACTAATTTCTCAAATTTTTTCACATAGCTCCAAAAGACTTTAGGATTTTGAGGGCAAAGACGGTGTATAGTCGAATAGATACAACTTCCGTATTGGAGGGGTGTGGAGGGGCAGCGAGCAGTGGGGAGACTGATGCCGCGGTGTTGCCGCGTTGGTGCGAGCACTGCCGTGAACGGGTCACTTTCTCACCGAAACACTGAGAAGAGAACATCAGACGGTGCGCGCCAGCGTACTTAACAAACAACGCGTCAGTGTGTGTTGTCTTTTTGATTGTTTTACACTAGTAACCAGAAACGAAATATCTCTAATTTAACACAAATATGTGCGATATTAATATGTTACCATTATATACTATATAATAATCTACAACTACTAAATAATTCGGATATCGTGAAGGACTAATAATTTGGGTACTCTGAAAACCTAATATTGCATTCACAGCACGAATATATTTATTGCGGGGCTGTCAAAATACTTCTAACACCGCCCCCCAGCTCCGCGCCGCTCAGCGTCAGGCCGATGTTCGCAGAAAAGTGCAATAAAACCTTTCTCCGAGTCTCCACTAGCCGCACGTTTCGTCACAACTGTACCGTTAGGAAATGAGTGACATTTCCTTCCGCCTTTAAACACACTAGAGTAACACAATAGTTAACCCTGGAGCAAAGACAGATCATGTTCCAGGATCAGGTGCCTACGTGGGGTTTTCAAGAAAGCCCTGGATGACAGGAAAGCCCGTGTTGCTAGGCCACAAAAATGATCCGGTTTATTCCAGGGCCAATCTGCAGAGATGTCACGCTGCGGACGCAATCCTTGAACAGCTGGCCTGTGAGACCAAAGCCCAGATAGTGATTGTCAGTGAACCTGTCCGAACCAAAACCTCAATCTTGGTTTTACGATGGACTCGGCACTGCGGCTGTTTTGGATCGCAGACAGTCGTGGGGCCCGCGTACTGAGTCCATGGGTTCCGCCGGTGACGGTTATGCCTGGGTTATGTTGAACAGCGTTTACCCATTTACAGTGTGTACCTCTCTCCCCCAATTACTCCGCGCAAGAGTACCCTGGAAAGGTTTGGAAGCGCTGGAAGACAGTCTCCGAAACGTCCCTGGGCGTGTTTATAGTGGCGGGTGACTTCAAACGCCCGTGCGGTCGAATGGGGTATGCCCGTGACTAACGTGAGGGGAAGACATATTTTGGAGATGGTCTCGAGACTCGATTTTGAAGTCGCGAATAGAGGGACAAGGCCGACCTTCCGAAGCACTCTCTCGGTGAGTTCAATACCAGATATACGATGGTTATCGGCCGATTTGCTTCCTTTAGTAGCGGAATGGCGAGTGATGGACTTTCTACACTGCTAGTTGACCACGAGTTCATCGCTTTCCATCTTATCGATAATCGGCTGCCGCGGCTAGCGGAATACCCGAAACACTCTTGGCTGGAATCTGGCTAAGCTGGACAGGGGAAAACTTGTCGAGCAGCTAGATCGTAGTATCGAGGGCTGGTGTTCCGGGGTTTCCCGATTCCACTGAAACAGCTGAGGTTGAGGGCTTATATCGACTCTTTCCATGAAAACTGATAGAACGACACGCTTGCAATTCGTCAATGCCTCGGAAACGGACCTTTTTTTTTAAAATAATTTTTATGTTTTACCGGGGGCCGTCGCCAAGCCTTCTGGTGGAGGGGACGAAATCCGGGCGGAGCTCAGGAGAACTGCACTAATGTGCAGACGTAGAGCGCAAGCGAGCTCGAAAAACCGGCGCCTGAAGCTATAACTAGGTCGGCAGAGCACAAGGCTGCTAAGAAAGCTCTGAGTGCAGCAAATTCGTTTGAGCAAAGTACGATGCTGGCGTGAGCTCTGCCAGGAAGTGGGACTCGGACCCTTGGGGAAGAGGATACAAAACTTGTGTGAAAAAAGCTCGGAGGAATAGGGAAAAGCACGGAAATGCCTGCTGGAATGATTTCTTCGACGATCGTGGAAGCTCTCTTCCCAAGTCACCCTGTAAGGCGACAGGAGAGAGTAGCGGAGAACGGTACCAGACGTTCCCATTTTTTACGGAGCAGGAGCTAGTAGCGGCGGTGTCTACCATGCGCAACAAGAAGACTCCTGGACCTGATGGCATTCCAGCTGAGGTTTTGAAGATTGTGGCGGCGAGTTATCCACTACTTGACTGCTGAACATGTTTAATGCCATGTTTGGTAGCGGGGTGTGTTCCCGTCGCGCTGGAAGGTTGCTAGGTTGGCGCTGCGTATCAGCAAAGGCAAAGGTGATCCGAACTCCCCGTCGTCATACAAGGCCACTTTGTAATACTTGACAACCGCGGGAGAAGCTCTATGAAAGGTTGCTGTAAACCCAGGTTGCAGTCGTCCATCGAAGCCGCCGGAGATCTTCTCTCCCCGGAGCAGCTATGGCTTTCTGAAAAGCGAGACCACTCAACTCTGGAACGCCATTACAGAGGTGATCAGTGCCGTCCAGCAGGCTGAAACAGCTTGTCACCAGGCTCGGCCGATTGTGCTGTTGGTTACACTTGGACGTAAAGAAACGCGTTTAATACTCTGCTCGGTGAGGAGGACATGCTAGAGGCGTTGCAGCGGGACTTCAGCGTGCCCGACTATCTCCTTGGTCATTGTGCAGGACTACCTGAAGAATCGACGGCTATTGGTATGAACCAAAGACGGAAGGAGAACAAAAGAGGTCACTGCCGGTGCGGGCTCAAGGGGTCTATATCTCGGCCCCGAACCTATGGAATGTTTCATACGAGAATGGTGTTAGTTCTTATCGCCTCGAGAAATGGCCGTCCATCGACGGTCTAACCTCGTGGGTTAATTGTCCTTGAATTGTAACGATGTAGGTCGATGCAGTCATTCACGGCGAGGACACCGCGACAGTATGGGCTACAGTTAACGCCATTTAATCAGGTTAATGACATTCGGGGTGTGGTGGGAGTTCACATGTCCTGGATGGCTAGCCCATGGACTTAGAGCTCTGGCGTGTCGCCCAAGGACCGAAATCAGAGGTAATTCTCATTCGGGACGGGAGGAAGATATCCCACCACTCTTGATCATCTATGACGAGACTGAACGGTTGGGCGGATGTGGGGGCTGGAGTGTCATAGGCTGGGAAGAGGGGTGCCGGACGGTTGTGGCGGCAGGTGGGGATCGGTGCGGTAGGTGGGAGTAGATGGGGGTGCGGCGGTGTCCGCGACCGGGAAACGGGGCGGAGCGGCGTGATGTCGAGGTGCGGAACAAGTGTCAGTGCGTGCGAATGTCACCTTGAGGTGTGTTATCTCGACGTGCCGACTTCGGTATTGGGAGCACCATTTCAGGCCGTGTGAGCACAAAGCCCTCTAAGGTGGTTATGTCTCTATCGGCAGGCTGATTGGGACAAACGGTTAGGAAGAAAAAAAAACAAAAAAAAAATGCACCTAGGTTCAAGTAAGAGACGCCTCCTCATGTCTACTGTAAAACTCAAACCCTTCTGTTATGGCGCGAGAGGGGTTTGATGGGAGCGGGGTGTCATGAGGATAAGGGCGATACAGTCAAAAGCTGTTATCGGTACAGATGAAAAGAAGCGGCACTTAGGGGCTCGCCTTGCGGCCTATTCGCACCGTTTCCGGTTTCGGCCGTGGCGGTCGTGGCTGGGGTGATTCCTATTGACCTGCGGGCTCATCGAGAGACAGAACGTCTTCCGGGAGGCTGCCGGAGCGGGGTAGAGAGGATTTGGCCCTTTGAGTTGCTGCCAGGGCGGAGGACTCTGCAGGTCTGGCAGCGGAGGTGGACGGGGAGAAGGGATATCGGACGGTCGCTGGACCTTCCGTCTCATTCGAGAGGCTTCAATCCTGGAGTAGATCGTAGGCCACGGGGAGATAGATTGTCTACCTGTGTCAGGATCCCATGACGGGGTTACCGGTTACTTTAGGAAGTACCTCTACATGGATGGGAAAAAAAGTCAGGGGTCGCCTCGGGTTGCTTACTGCCCGGAGGAAGATTGATGATGTTCATCACACCTATCTTCGCTGTGCGGGCGCTTCAACCGAGGCCAGGCAAACGCTCGCCACCACAGTTGGTGATGTTACGGCCAGAGACCATTGTGGGAGGATGATGCTGCCAAGAATGAGGGAACGCCTGGGAATGCAGGTCACCCACTCATGTACATGCGAATTCCTTTCAACTCAGAAGCGTGAAGCGTCGGATGGTTCCATGGCTGACCCCTAGCTTCCGGAAACAAGTAGTTTTGTCCTGGTTGGGACATAAGACACCAGGACCAGGCAAGATGTCATCCGAAAAGGGTTACGGCCTGGGCTCTCCCGTGAGCCCGTAGGGGGTTCTTACGTGGGTAGTCCGCAAGGGAGTCCCACAACTCCGTGTCGCAAATGACATTCCCCCTACGTAAAAAAAACCACAATAGTTAAAATTTGAGTAGGCTATCAGGCTGTATTTTCTTGCAAGTTCGTCGTATTAAAAAAATAAACCTGAGTTATTATTCAGATAATTGTTCGTTAAATTGTTATTGAAATAAAACATACGACAACCAGAAGAAATCCAACAAACCGACCATGAAATCTTATCCTAATGACTGGCCCGAAAAACTCTAGGACCATTATTCATCTACTAATATCATCTGCTTTCGTCAGCGGATACGTTCTTGTTGACGGTATATTTACCTGTGTTCCTTGGGTCAGTTTGCACTCAATATTCGTCAGCCAAAAAATCTTCAAGGTCAACTAGTTTCCACTGGTCACTGTCATCTCCCATTCACGTGAACTTATTCATTTTCCTTCTTACTGCTGTTTCAATGTGACCTTCTTGTATCCACGCTTTCTAAAATAGATTTTGTGTGTGTGCTTTACGATTAATCCGTCCATTCTACGATTGTAAACTTTTTGAGAGTCCTTCTTCGGGTTAACATCCTAAGCTTCAGTCATGTTACAATGTTGTTTTATTGTTCCAGGCAACGGGTGAGGTCCCTTTAACTTGTGCCCAAACCTATCTTCTTATGGCATATGAAATTGGCAATGGTAAGGTGGGAGTCTGGACAATTCTTATGTACCTTGGGCCTTAGCCCATATCTTATCTATAACTATTACTTGGGGGAACCGGTTTGGTTTATTCATTTCACATATTTCTAACAACTTCGGCTTTTGTAAAATCTTTCTGCAAATTGATAGATGTTATGCTCGCGAAAGCCATGCCTTAATGAAAAACTAAACAGTTTTTTTACAGTAAGGATGTTCTTTTCTGTATCCTGTTCTAAACGGTATTCTCTAGACAGAATAAACTTGTTAGGTATCTTAAAGAGTAAATGCTGGCACCAAATCTTTGACAAGACATGAAGATGTGATTTGACCAGTTCAAAATCTGGAATCAATGCGGACGCAGTCCCAGGAAGCAGGGGGGGACCGTTGAAGAATGCTCGATCTACGGTATATTGTTCAAGGAGATTAACTTATACGCCACTCTCATTTCCTTGTGGGGGTCTAAAGTGGGGACTATTGGAGGTTTTTTTCAGGATTGGAGAAAATTAAATTAGTTAGCAGAAAACCAAGAAACTAAGGACTCTTGAGTGAAAAAGCCAGCTCGGTGTGGGAAAGAGATTGAGCTGTGTCAGCCTTGAATAAGTACACTGGGTTGTCATCCGCATATTGACACTAAGTGGCCCCTCACAGATGAGTTAAGGTCATTCAACGCTATAATACTGTAAAATAAAAGAGGGGCCAAGAATTGAGCCTTGCGGGCACACCAACCCCCCTTGACTGGTAAGGAGAGCAGACCTACCCCTACCCCCTTTGTTTGGTGATCTTAATAAACTGAGAGCAACCAGAAAGATAGGAACGAAAACCACTCTAGAGGGATGCCTCTAACACCCGTACATTTCCATTCTTGTCCAGGAGGTCGATCCCCCTGGTGGTTGACGGATGGTCAAAGTCACAATGAAAGATTGGCAAAAAAATGACTCCGCAGTCTTGCAGTCTCACTGCCAGAGTCAACAGAAGAGAGGAAGAAATGGCGCGTATTAAGGAAAATCATTTATCGCCAGTGAAGTGGTTGATTTATCTTTAAGAAACCCGTAAATTGTGAAGGATGATAGTAAGGAATTTTCGTTATAGGAAAAATTAATCAGTCTATTGTGAATTAATCGTTCAAATATTTTTGCTTCAACGAGGGAAGTATTGTTGGATGGGGGCGATATTGATTAACTTGAGTTCTATCTCCCTTCCTTAAAGACAAGGATATGACCTTGGCGGATTTTAACGCAGAAGGAAAAGAGTCCTTGGTCAATAGAATTCATTAAAAAGGAAATTTAAAGGGACACGGAGAGTGAATCTGGCAAATCCCTCCTGACAATGGAATGGAGACATATCAGATACATCAGAAGAGGAGCTGGTGGGCCTTGAGAACTCTTAGTCAACACTTCAACACTTCACTGTACGAGGCAGGAGCAAAATTACAAAATGCTCGATGAACATGGGAGAGAGCTGGGAAACCCCGAATTCAGTTGATTTTATTTTGCTCGGAAGGTCCAAATGATCACGAAGCAGTTAAACGCCCCAAAATGAGTAATTAACACCTGTGCCAGCTATCAAATTAGGTTCCGAGACCAAAACAAGCCATTATCAATCAAAAACCCATTTTATTGCGTTTTCTTAC